>NW_022111324.1:69849113-69863783 GCF_000313985.2 Echinops telfairi
AAAGCAGCCGTTTTTCAACCTGTCGGTTGCGACCCCCCCGGACTTGGCGCCCCATCCACCCCAAGCCCCGATCCTCCTCATACACTCGCACAAAGCTTGCCATAGCTACCCTGACTTGGAGTGAACAGTTGGAAAAGGAAGAGATAAATGAGAGCAAAGTTCCTAAAAGTGACCAGCATTGTTTCCTCTCTGCAAAGGGAAGCTCCGAGTGCTGACCGGAGCCTGCCATCAGGGTTTCACATGGCCTTTTCACAGCGGGGCAAAATAGTCCTAAGAAAAGAAATAAAGAGGTCTTACCCCCACCTCCCTTTCTCTTAATATTGTTTTCGGTAGCACAATGCATTTAAAGAAGGCATAGTTTTCTCAGAGTAATATGGACTCGGGACATGATTTAGATGGAAAATTTAAGTAAGATTAATGCAATTTATTATCCGACAGGATATCCCTACAAGCCACTCTATTTGGCTGAATTTTAGATTTCCAATCTAATATTTCAGATGAGATTTCCAGATGGGTGTCTTATTCCTCGATGCGTTTAGTCCGGGGTGATATAGAGTTTGTAAAACAAGAGAGGTTAAACTAGTTTTAACACTTGATTAATCATTGAAATTACTTTGTTACTGTTTGAGTCCACTGACTTTTGTTTATTAAGTAACTCCCTAAAACTCATAGCCAACACAAACTAGAGGCACATTTCCAGCTTTGCTAATCTATTTGATGACTTCTTCAAAGGAGTTTTCTGTTGTTGCTTTTTTTTTTTCAGTAGTAAATTTATGGTGACACTGAAATGTTGCTCAGTGCTAGCCTAGCTGAGAACGTGAAGTGTGGGTCTGTGAGACATAAGGAAATATACACATGCCAAACTCCTATTCCAATTTCCTGGAACATTACCAGGAAGATAAATCTTTAAAACAAATTGGATGGATAATTAATTATCAGGGCTTTTGCTACTTCCATCAAGATATGGACAGTTAGAATAGAAATTGTCTGGTGTGACAAACCACACATGTATGCTACCATTTTATAAACCACTGGCAAGTTTATTAAGGGAGGTGAACTCCATTGCACCCAGGGAAGTTAATTTGAAGGGAGAGATGAGCTATGGGGAAAGTGCCCTGGAGATTTAAACAGCCTCCTCACAAGATTCAGCTCTGCATGGAACGAAGGAGGCAGAGGCTGATTAAGAAAGTGGACACAGCCCCAAACCCAAACTTCTTTTGGGGATATGAAAATTTCCTGAAGTCTGGGTTTTGTAAATTGATTACTATCTCCTTTCAAAGACCTATCAGTAGCAAACTAGTGAATTGCAGACATAAATATGAATTCCAGAGTCTCCAACTAACCCAACTCATAAATGAATTCCTAAATGCTGGCTGAGCCAGAAGACCTAGCATTGGAAAACCACTTGGCAGTAATCATTAGTTTCAAAATGAGATGAACTGCCCTATTTAGCCCTCATTCAAAACTTTACAGAAATGCCAGATTTCCATAAACACAGGCTTCCTTGAATTTCCAGGGCTTTGATTAACTGGTAGATGAGGGTGTCTCACAAATACCGTTTGTATGCAGTATTCAGGTTGAATGAGATTGGGTATTGGAAACTAAAAAACATATTCATTCTATTTTCTGTTAACTCTTCCCTTGAATTTAAAAAAACACACACTTTTTTACTGTGATTTGGGTGAAATTTTATAGTGCAAATCAGTTTCTCTTCAACAAATCATCCACGTTTTGTTTTATATCATTGATTACAATCCCCACAAGGTAATGGCAGTTCATCTCACTTCCTCCCTGTGACTCTGTTTAAGTTGTCTTTCTTTCCGATCCCTTTCTGCCATCTGAACTTTGTCTCTGGGCATTGGCTGCCCTTTTGATCTCAAGTGATTGCTAGTTCTAAGGCAGTGGTTCTCAACCTTTCTAATGTCACGTCCCTTTAATACAGTTCCTCATGTTGTGGTGACCCCAACCATAAAATTATTTTTGTTGCTACATCTTAACTGTAATTTTGCTACGGTTATGACTCGACTGTAAACATCTGATATGCAGATGTATTTTCACTGTTACAAATTGAACATAATTATAGTGATTAATCACAAAACAATATATATTGCGCAATATTTATTTCTAATTACAAATAAATGAAAACTCGTCTTGAAGCATGGTGTACTATGGGTAACAGTCTTAATATAATAACAATAAACTACATTGCTACATTTTGCGACAGTATGTGTAAAAAGCCAATGTCAGGGGGAAGGTTGAGATAGCGTCTTTATCACCAGATCAGAAACTCTTAGGGTAGTCTGCAAGAATACAATGAAGATTATCTTCCACAACAAGTCTACTTCTATATTTAGACTTGATAACCAACAAGCTGGTCAACCCTGTTTCACAAAGATAGGTAGTTGGAAATGGAAGAAGAAGGCGCAACACAGTCTCAGGCAGAACAGGATTTGACTGCAAGCACTTGATCCAGAATTCTGTAACTGGCATGGTAGAGAAATCAGTTCTCGCTGCATCGCTGTAAATAAGTTCAATGAACTCCTCTTGTGCTGTCTCAGGAACATCTTCAACTTTGACTGTGAATGGCTTCTGGGAAGTACAAATGGGTGTCAGGTAGATTTGGAAAGTACAATGAAATTTCGTCTGTAAGCATGTGCAAATGTTCGTAACCCTTTTGTCTTGTTCAATGTCATGTTTCTCAAAGAAAGCAGATAAGGTATGCAGCATGTAAATTTTATTTTCATCCCATTTTATTTTTTTTACCAAAGCTGAAGTTTCATTTAGAATGATCAGATCTTCTCAGACAAATCGAGGCATGTTGCATTTGGTCCTTGCAGTGATCAATTTAACTCATTCAAGATGGCAAAGATGGCAACCAAGTAAGCTACTTTCTGCAGTTCACTTTTATTGCTGAAAAGTGCTTCAAACTGTGGTCTTGCTTTCTGATTAAAAAACGTTTTGAGTTCATCACAAAGCTCAAAAACACGTTTTAACACTTTTCCTCTTGACAACCATCTCACTACAGTGTGAAATAGCAGAGCATGATTTGGTGCATTCAACTCATTGCACAGTTGTGAAAACAGTCAACTGTTTAAAGTGCCCGCCTTTACAAAATTGACAGAACTTATGCTGCTTTTCATTTACTTCTTGTAACTTGTTACAAATGTCTTTGTTGCTAATATTTGCCGATGAATCATACAGTGAGTTCCGATGACTTTCGGTGACTCATCCAGTATGAAATGTTGAACTCCAGATCAATTTCCTAGCATAGCTGGAGCACCATCTGTGCAAACACCACAAACCTTTCCCCCAAAGATCCTATGCTCTTTCAAAAATGAACCAACTGTGTCAAATGTGCAGTATTTGTCATTTCAAGAAGTTTGCAGAAAAGAAACTCATCTTTGAAGTCACCATCATTAATATACCTCATGTAAACCAGTAACTGTGAACAGTTTGCAATGTCTGTAGATTCACCAAGCTGGATGCTAAATATTGGAAGTGGAACAGATTTAATTTCCTGGATTATGTGATCAAAAATATCAGTAGACATGTTATCTATTCTTCTGTGGACAGTGTCATTAGATAAGGAAATTGCACTCAATTTCGTAACAAATTCACCTCAAATCATAACTTGAACAATGTCTTTGGCTTCTGGCAACTATAAATCCTCAGCAACGGTGTCGGGTTTCATAGCTCTGGTGATTCTGAGTGCCACCAAGTATGAAGCTTCAATGGCTGCTACGTTTTGTTTGTGGTACTTGCCACCAGTGTCAAGTCTGGCTTTTTTGAATCCATCAGCTTTGCTTCTGAAATAGTTGGTATTCTTGCCGGCAAAGCTGGGATGCTTGCTATCAAAATGGCGTTTTAGTCTGTTCGGCTTCATAGAATTTGTTCGGTTGATAGAACTTCACAACAAATAGCACATTGCCGTTTCTCAATTACTGCTGCCATTATTGAGGGAAAACCATACTGTAAAAAATCCTTACTATATTTTCTTTTCTTAACTTTCTTCTCTACATGATCCATTGTCATGGGATGGTTTTCTAATGAAAATGATATATAAGAATAGCTTTAATAATACAAAAGATGACACATGGCATAGTTCAGTCAATAGAGTTCATTAAAGTTTCCTACGATTTACCATTGCATTTTTTTATATACCTGTTTCTATCACAAGGGGGCAATATTCACATCCACCACAGCTAAATATAAAAAGACCGACGAGCATTCAGATGAAGTCCCATGGTCCAGATATTTTTTTGTAGTAGTTCATTTTACAGTACATGATTTTACATTTTTTTGCAGTAGTTGATGATTTTACAGTAATTATAATTCATGAAATGTCATTTTACCTTTAATACTGCTGCTTTCAACACAGGAGCTGCTTTTAACAGAATAGCTGGTTTCAGCACAACAGCAGCTTTCTACACAGTAGCTGCTCTCTGCATAGTAGCTGCTCTCTACACATGTGTGACTGGTTCGCATAAGTACATTATGGCGCCTACCCTGTCATATGCACCTGTATTTGTACGGGATGTATTTGGTGGGGTTAGCACGATGATGTCATCATGCCAGGTACTCGTATGTCTGCATATCTGTGTGTGGGAGGACCCATCTGGAAACGATAGAGGAGCGGTGTCTCGGTTCCTAAGATCATTGGAAATATGTGTTTTCTGATGGTCTTAGGTGACCCCTGTGAAAGGGTTGTTTGACTCACAAAGGGGTCACGACCCACAGGTTGAGAACCACTGTTCTAAGGAATACTCTAATTTTCAGTTGCAGGGTGTTATTCCATTGTCATGCATGTGATTTTTTCCCCTTCCTTTACCTGTTGACTTCAATTTTATAGCATTGGTATCTTAGAATGTCTTTTACAGCATTTTGATGTTTTTAAGTGTATTGAGATGGCCTTTGTGGCCTAACATATGGTCTATTCTGGATAATATTTCATGTGTGCCGGAAAAGAATGTATATTGTGCTGTTTTGAGGTTCTGTGTATGTCTGTTCCTCTGCCTTTCTATTTATCTGGAAATGTTTCAGTCTCACCATCATGTTTGAGGGATAGCTTTGTTGGATATGTACTTTTTGGTTGGCTATTTCTTTCTTTCAAGGTTTTATATATATGCTCAGTTTATGTCCATGAGGTCAAGTTGGTTGATTTTGTGTGTTTTAATCATCTTTGTCTTTGTTTAATTTTTTATCTCATTTGGCTGTCCATCAAGTTTAGTACAAGAACGATTAAAGATTCCCATTATTGTGAAGTTGTCTCATTCTTTTTTCCACTCTGTTAAAGTGTGGTTTATGTGTTTTGAGGCTCATCATTCGTTAGGAGCTCTGGTGGTTATGCATTGGACTGTGATCTTCAAGGTCAGCAGCTTGAGAGCACTGATGTGTAGGAGAAAGACAAGGTTTTCTATTCCTGTAAAGAGTTACCGTCTTGGAAACCCACAGGAGCAGCTCTATCCTGTCCTATAGGGTCACTATGAGTCGGCATTGGTTTAATAGCAGTGAATTTGGTTTGAGTTTTCATTGTTTGGGTAGATTTGTATTATAGTTATGTCCTCCTATTCAATTGCCTCTTTAATCATTATATAATATTCTTTCTTATCTTTTATGCTGATTTTTGCATTAAAGTCTATTTTATTGTAAATTAATATCACCACTTCTGCTGGTTTTTATTTATTTGATTGACGTATCTTTACCCATTCTGGATTTTTACCTTATTTTTGTCTTTTTGCCTAGGGTCGATTTTTTAAAACAATATATTGATAGATTTTTAAAAATTCGGTCTACTTTTAGCCTATTGACTAGTACATTAATCTATCTATATTCAGTGTAATTATCACGAGGTATGAATCTATTGCTGCAATTTTGACATGGCTTTTTCCTTTTATTGTGATGTTGATGATTTCTTTGTTCCATGTATTTTTCTGTGCTGAGTTCATTTTATTTATGGATTTTTAATAATTTCCTCCATTGCTGTTTTAGTGCCTGCTAGATCTTGTGAAGGAAGAAGGACACCGTCTATGCCATGGTGTTTTCAATCACCTTACATATGTTTGAAAACTGGAAAATAAATAAAGAAGATAAGAGAATAATTGATATGTTTGAATTATGTTTTTTTAGGCGAATACTGAATATACCATGGCATGCAAGAAGAATAAATAGATCTCTCTGGAAAGGAGTAAAGCCATAATGTTCCTTAGAAGCATGTATGGTGAGTCTTTGTCTCACATACATTAGACATGTTATTATGAAAAAGGACAGGATGTGTGGTAGAGGATCAGCAAATTAGACGAAGACCCTCAAATAGATGGATTGACACAGTACTTTCAATAATGGGCTCAATCTTTACAGTAATTGTGAAGATAGAACAAAACTTGACTGTGTTTGCTTTTGTTGTCCATTGTACAGAAAATCAGAACTAACTTGATAGCACCTGATAATTACACCAATAATATACTCATATATTTGTTTTTGTCCCTTTTGATTTGATTAGAAGTTATATTAATTTTTGAAGTTATCTTGTAATTAGTTTTGTTACCAAATTTAAAACAACTCATTTTATCTCGATGTTGTTGCTACTTCATTTTACTTTGGCAGGTCTATAAATACATCATTTATTCCTCTCTTTTGGATTTGTAGTGTCCATGTTTTCAAATTGACATCTCTGGGTTCTTATTTTTAGTCCTATATGTTTATTTCATTTTTGATACTTCTATATATGGGTTGGTTTCTGGGTGATGTTATCATATGTGTCATTCTCAGGTTCTTATTTGTCACTGTTGCTTCTATAGCTGAAGATTCTCCTTTAGTTTTAGCTTAGTTTCCCACTCCCATGCCCCATAAATTTCATCTGGTTTATATAAATTCCCTTAGTTTTTATCTGGAAATACTGTAGTTTCACCATCATAATTAGGGACAGTTTTGCTGGGTATATAACACTTGGTTGGTACTTTTTCATCCAAAGTTTAATATATGTCATCCCATCACCTTCTTGCCTGCATGGTTTCTGCTGAGAAATCAGAGGTTATTCTTATTGGTTCTCCTTTGCACTTGAGCTTTTACAATGCACATCTTCTGAATTTTCGTGATATTGGGGGAGTTGTTTCCAAGAAATATTGGAAATTTTCTCTGTGTTTTCTTTTGTCTCTTCTGGAATTCAATCACATCTTAGTGATTCTTCTTAATAGTGTCCCACATAGTTTCAGACTTTCTTTTTTGGGGGTTTCCTGCTCTTAGTCTTTTATTGCTCCTCTAATAGACTAGTATTGAAGCATCTGTCTTCAGTGTTACTAATTCTGACCTCCAGTGATTCAGTTTTATATCTTTGCCATGCCAATGTATTATATCTCTTTCTGTAATTTTAGTATTGATCTACATTTGTATTTGTTTTTTGTTAGAGTTTAATTTTCTATTGGTCTTGTCAACTTGTTTTGCAGTGTGCACTGTTTTTCTATTCTTCTTCTTCTTTGTCTGTTATTTCCTTAATTTTGCCAGCATTTTACTGGTGGTCCAGTCAGGTAAGAGTTGAACTGCTAACTTCAAGGTCAGTGTTTTAAATCACCTCTGTTCTGTGGGAGAAAGATGAAGATATCTGCTCCTGAAAAGACTGACAGCTTCTGAAACCCTGTATAGGGTTGTTGTGAGTAAGAATCTACTTGATGGTTGTGTGTTTCATTTTCCTGGATGTCTCTTTCAATCTGTTGAAGGGACAGAAAAAATATTTTAATGAATTCTTCATGAACTAGTGCCAATATCATTTTGTGTTCGTCTGGGTACTTTAGAGAAACAAATCCACAGAAACTCATATGTATAAGAGAGGGTTTTATATAAAGGGTAAGTGTACATCAAGAAAACACCTGAACCCAGTGCTGCCCAAGCCCACAAGTCCAACATTAATCCATAGGTCCAACACCAATCCACAAAGGCCCCCTCCATCTCACAAAACACATGCAATGATGCCAACTGCAGGAGGAAAGGTGAATCAGTGAATGTGTAAACATCTCAGCGCTGGCAGGGTTCTCCACATGGCTGCTCCAGCACCCAGGGCTGCATTGGGGTAGGTCCATGCAACTTCTCCTTAGGGGTGTCTTGCAGGAAGTGAGCCTTGCCAGCAGAAGCAGGGAACTGACTGAGGCAGCTGCACCCTGGTCCAACCATCACAAAGTAAGAGACCCAAGAACTAGAAAGGTGAGGCTCACCGAGCCATTTATCTTTCTGCCCTTCAATTAACCCCACATGTGTTTATTGGCCAGGCTGGCACCATTAACGTTAGCTATCTCACGTTTCTTCTTCAAAAAGTCTTCTGGCTCAGCATTTTGACCACTTGTTTGAGTCACACTCTCTTACTTCTTTTTGTGAACTCAGATTTTGTGTGAGCCGAAGTTGTCTATTGTCTCTGAGACATTGTGATATTTTTGTGGTTGTATATAATTGATGATTGTATGTTAGTATATTTGGCCCAGACTTTTTGCTTTAATTTGTTTTCATAATCCAAGCAAGCAGTGTAATGTGATACTTTGTTCACTTGTTTCACAACTCTTAGGAGCTCACCATCTGTTTTGATGAGTGTAGTATTGTATGAAATCATGTGTGCAGTTCTTTGTTTTCTATCCATTTAGAGCAGTTGAGGATAGGACGGCTGGTGTTTCCCACCACCCATTGTGAATCAAGTGGTAAAGAAGTGAGTGTTAGCACCCACCCACTGAGTGGGGTGGCAGGGGAGCATGTGCAAGTGGGTAGTGTGGATGAAGTTATTGCTTCTCATCAGATGAGACACACAAAATAAAACAGAAATTAACCAATGGAAAAATAGTTATACAAACAGTAATGGCACAAGGAATTGAAAAAGATAGCAAAAGAAGGGGAGGGGAAAAAGAAAGTATAAAGAAGAAAAGAAAAACAAAGGGAAAAAAAAACCCAGAAAACGTTGAGAAGGTAGGTAATGGTGTGCTCAATCTGGGGCAGTGTTCTCTACTGATCAAGGATAAGGTATGGGTGTGGTGGCCAATTTGTAGGAGCACATGCTTCCAAACTAGGCGTGGTGTGCATGAGGTGGGCAGTCTGCAAAAGCATGCCTCCAACCTCAATAACAGGGTAGGTGTAGTGTGAAGAGGTGTCATTGACTGTTGTGTGGTGGTAGGGATAGTCCACACTCTGATCACTGGGAAGGTGTGGGGACTAAGGGGGCTTGATAGTTGACTTTTGTGTCAGGATACTCAGTGATTTGGCAATTGAAGCCTAGTAATCCCCCACCATGATGCTACCTAATATAATATAATCAACTGCATGATGGGATCTGCCATACGCAGACAAGCAGTCGTAAGAAGATTAGGTCAGAGTAAATGTCATAGTCCTGAGACAATTGACAAGAGGTTTCCTGGTATGTATCACCTATTTTCTATATAAGTAGATGCTGTGGAAAAGTTTGTTTGCTTGGTGTAGATTCTATATCTGATTCATTGACCTCTAGTTTTTTTGACTTGAGCCAACATCTTGCCTAAATTGTCTGCCTAAACTGAGAGTCTTTAACGGCATGCCATCTGACCACATGACCTTTGAAGTCATCAGCTTTTCATATTCCTTTCCTTTTCATATTCCTGCCTATCCTGGCTTCATCAGGCCTCATGGCTGAGTGAGTCAGGAGAAGTCTCCAGCATTTGACCCACAGTCTTGGTACCTGCCTGTACTTGGACTTAACCACTTCTATAATGTGTGAGCCATTTTCTTGATCCAAGTTTTTTTCTATATATGAATGTTTAAGCCTCACTTGTTTAGATTCTCAACAATGAAGAGAACCCAGCCTAACTGAGGGGCAGGTCACCACTTTATCATTGCCAGATACCAGTGTGGGCTCTAGTTCAATCATGGGCAAGTAGAGCTGGGATCAGGTTCATACCTAACAATCTTCCAGAAAACTTTTCAGTATGAGGTGTTTGGAGAATTAAGAATTAGCTATGGTTTAAAAATGTGGTTATAGATTATATTCTTGTCACTTATATCATCTGTTAAGCTTTTAAATGGCTAATTGACAGACCACTGCCTTGCAGTGTGGTTTTAATGCCCCAAAGGAATAAAAGAATTGGAAAAAAAATACACCATCTCTGCCGAGAAAGTCTGTCTCTGCTGAAAAAGTCATAAAGTTGTGGTTTCTACTAAGTGAAATGATTGCTTGAAAAGAGATGTTTCATTTTTTAAATGTGTTTTTGTTTTCCCTTACTGCCTTTGTCTCCTTTGATACTGGCACATCAAGCAGAGTAACTAAAATTGGTGTAACATGAGTCCACAAAGTTACATGTTTTAGTTGTTGCCATTTTTTTCTGGCTTTCATTTTCAAGTCTGTGAAATCAAAATAAATCTAAAGGGTAAACAGCCAGTTTACAACATTTTGAAAGGTTGGTTCCATCATTCTGCCTTTCTAATGGAGTGAGTTTGGAGCCAAGGATTGACATGGGTTAATAATGAGGTTGATACTTTTATTAAATAAAATAAAATTTTATTAAAATAAAAATTTAAAAATTATTAAAAGAAAATTTTAATTTTTAGTCCCCTACCCAGAAATGAAATTAATTATATCTGGTTTAAAATTGGAGTATGGTAGGGGAAAAGCAAAAACAAAATGACACAGTTAACACTTTTGGCTTCAGGTTTTGTTAGTAGAAACCTATATGGTTGCCTAAGTAAGTTGTATCTTACAAATAGGTCTGTAAAATTAAGCTTCCAGTACTAGAAAGGAGTGAAAGAAAGGTCATTCCTAGACAGAGAAATATTTTTTTCCCCTAGACCACAGGGTAGTATGGACATTCCTAAAATCATAAAAATGTGATGGATCCAGCCCAGAAAGGAAGGCATTCACATTTTCAAAAAACTGAAAATATATTTAAAAGAAACAATCTCTTCGCAAGCAATCTATTTACTTAATGGAAGTCAGACTTTTATGGGCTTTTCTTAAAGTGGTTTCGGTAGCATTTTTTGTTGTTGCTCATCAGAACAGTCTCCAGTCTTTCATTCTGGACTTAATATGATCATGATGTCAAGTTAATCATCATTCATCACCCAGAAGTTAGACTGAAAGGTCTCTTCCCCTATATAAGCTCAACAAGTCTTAATTTTAACACAGGCACTTTTAGGTAAGTATTGAACTGCTAACGACTAGGCTCAAAGTTCAAACCCTCTAGCTTCTATGTGAGACAGAGAGGAGGCTATCTGCTGTCATGAAGATTTACAGCTTCAGAAATCCTAGATAGGGCTGCTGAATCAGCATTGAATTGATGGCAGTCTAGGTTTTAAATTGTTTTGTTTAGGTGCTATTTTAATTCTTTAAAGAGATATAGGAAAGACTTCTATTCAAGTGCGTTTGACTTCTTGGCAAATTTTTATCAACTGTCTTTTATAGATGGATACATTTGTTGACCTTTCTGCTGGATTATGGTTCCTAGGTTGGATGCAGCTTTCAAGTTATCCCAACCCTGAAGAAATCTCTTGGGTGACTTCAGCAATGAAGTGGAATCCATTGCCTCTGATCGTGCTCTCAGGAAACAGGACACCAGACTGCTGTCGGGGACCTTAGATCTAAATCCCATTTAGAGTGGGGCTATTTTTCATTTTTTTAATTCTTGTGGCAAAGCAACCCAACATAATTGTCCTTTGGGACCCTGCTGTGGTTTTCCTATTTAAAAGTAAACAGTTCTTGACTTTGGTCTTTTATAAGGTTACAGAAAAATGCATCTTTTATATTTAGAGTGGTGAGCCAGTTGGGAGGATTTATAGTCTACAACACCAACTTTGTCCCATACCTGATTGGGTACCATTTGGGTACCAGATACTAATTTAATATGTTCTAGAGTCCTCTGGCAGAGTGAGTTACATATTGGGTTGCTAACTGCAAAATCAGCAGTATGAACCCACCAATTACTCCACAGGAGAAGACGAGTCTTTGTTTCTGTAAAGATTTATCGTCTTGGAAATTCAGAGGGTCAGTTCTATTCTAGCTTATAGGATTCTTTTGAGTCAGAATCAACTCAATGGCTGTGTTTAGAGAAGCGTATTTGGCCTTATCTGGTTCCTTATTAGCTCATATCTAGCATAGCATTCTATTTTCTTTTCTTTGGGACAACAGCTTGATGGAGCCGAGTGACTGGGAGAGAAGCTTGCATTATCCAACTGTGTTCAGGAGGAATTTGTTAAAGTTAGCTTTTCATCAGTAAGGCTTATTTGTGTTTGTAATTAACTCAGGAGATCTTGGGGGAATAACAGGACAGGTCACTCTGCCATATAGAAAAAAATGGATGATAAACTATTTCATTCTTGGTTACATTTCATAGGCTGATCAGTTTAAGTAATTTTCCTCTCAGTTACTCTCACAATATGAACCTATTCTGATACCTAGTTTTCTTCAAATTATTTAATACCAAGTGGCTTGCTCATTATCAATTAATTCTTCCCCAATTTTCTTGGTAACCAGGGGCTCTGAGGCAGAGATAGAAAACTTTTGGGCAGTCTTTGGTCCCCACCAATCCGTGTCACAGTTTGCTCCTAAACACATGCTGTTGGTTAATTCTTTACCCTAAAATGACTCTGCATAGTCCTTCTATCTTCTTTTGATGCATCAGTCAATATTTTGGCCATAGACTCTTTTGATATTGTATTTAGAGGTTTGGCTTCTTCCTTCTTTAGAGGGAAGTTCTGTGTTGTGTTACAGCATCCTCATGAGACAGGATCAACCTGACAGCAATATGTTTGCTTGTTTTTGTAATCACTATCCTCTGTCTGTTGCTCTCACACTCTTCTTTTTCCTTCTCCCCCTCCTCCTCTTTCTGCTCATCATCACAGGTATGATTTCCTGCTCTTATAATTAGCCTAGTGATCAATGAAAGTAAAAATAATTTAACTTTTTTAGGAATTTTCTCATTCTCTACTTTCTCGTTCTTCCCGGCTGCCCCTGCCCGCCCCCCCCCCCCATCCTTTTTATGAGTTCAGTTCCATAAGATTAATTTCAAGGACTCAAATCTGGGGGGAAAAAGCTTTCAGAAATAAGTCCCTATGAAGCCCCACACAATTGTGTGAGGGGCTTGGCTTCAGTGGCACATGTTGGATGTGTAGCTGATGGGCAAGAACTATTGGATCTGTCTACGGTATGATAACTCTGGGGTTAATCTTTGGAACCACATGCACATACAGTGAAAAGATCCTGAGAAATCCCATTTCTAATTTGACATAATAAGATGACCCAGAACTGAGAGTTTTATGTAAGGGCAGAAAAAACTATGGACATACTGCATGAAAAAATAGTGAGAATAATGAAAATCTGGCAGATCCATTCAATGATAAATCTACATTTTCATTAAGTGACTTATTTTGAATATGGGAACAGGACAGATCATAAGAAAAGGAGAGAGGATTTTATATGGATGCATTTTCTGTGACTTTCCTATGTAATGCAGGATGCCTTTTGGCTTCTGGCACTTGGAGAGTCTTGCTGTATATGTTGCCTGCTAGCTACTTAAGATGGATAATCTACCACTATCATGGTTCTTGAGTTAGGAAATGCTTTCCTTTCATGCATGATGATTCCCCCCGACTGTGGTAGTTAGATTTTGTATCTACTTACACTTCAGGAAGAGTGGAGTCCAACTTGGGTTCGACTAAGTCACCGCCTGATGATGCTTCCTGGGAAGTATGGTCTTTCTATAAGAGAGAAACTGGGAACTGCCCTTTACCTTCCTGATTGGTAGGACTCTGTCTCCAGGGGTAGCCTCATGAGAGCTGTTGGCACCGTGTCATGTGTACACTGACCTTGTAGCCACTGGTGAGTCAAGATGCAGGATGATCACAGGTGATCTTGACTCGCCTTTTGGTGTCATCATATTTTCAGTATCATTAGTTCTTGCTCATATGCTACCTCTTGAAATGGTTGCATATTGACTAATTCTGAAAGGTACTTTGATTCTGTGTGTTCTTTCCATCTTCTTTTGATATTCATTCATAATTTCTCCACAGAATCTTTCAATTATTGATTGGTGTTTACAGTAGTTTCTTATCATTTTGAGTTGTGCTCCATCAGCAAATGAAGGTACAGAAGGCTTTCTTCCCTCTGTGTCATTATGGTCATGGCACGCCTTCGAGAAGGCAGCTCTTCCTCAGTCATATTTTGAATGCCTTCACACCTGACTGGCTCATCTTCTAGCACTGTCTCTGACCATGTTCTGTTTCTATTCATTATGCTTTCAGTAACTGATAATGTTTCAACGCTGTCCACGGGGTGTCTGTGGGTAATTCCTCTGAAGTGGACAGCATATGCCTTCTTTGTAGTCTATTCTCAGTCTGGAAACCCTATTGAAACCTGCTTACTTTGGGTGGCCCTGCTGGTATTTGAAATTGCCAGTGACATTACCTTCAGCATCAAAGCAAAAACAAGCCACCACAGTGTGACACACTGACACAAAAATGGTGGTCTATCTATCTAGCATCTATCAATCTATCTATCTGTCATCTATCAATTTATCATCTATCTATCTATCTATCTATCATCTATCATCATCTATCTATCTATCTATCATCTATTTATCTATCTATCTATCTATCATCAATCTATCATCTATCTATCTATCAATCTATCATCTATCTATCTATCTATCTATCTATCTATCTATCTATCTATCTATCATC
>NW_022111324.1:69863883-69906481 GCF_000313985.2 Echinops telfairi
TCTCTCTATCATCTATCAATCTATCTATCATCTCTCTCTATATATATAATCTATCTATCTATCTATCATCTATCAATCAATCTATCATCTCTCTCTCTCATCTATCTATCTATCATCTATCAATCAATCTATCTATCATCTATCTATCATCTATCTATCTATCTATCTATCTATCTATCTATCTATCTATCTATCTATCTATCTATCATCATCATCATCTACCTACCATCTATGTGTAAAATCCACAGGTGTTTATTATTATTATTATTTACTGTAAATTAGGTGGGGTTTACATTTCAGATAATCAAATTTTAATTCAGAAGTTTAAACTATTCATCAAATCTTCCAATAGTTTACCCATCACCCATTCCTGATTACTCTTCTCCTTCTTGTGGATTTCCATTTCACCCAAGTTAATATCTGGCAATAATAGTCTAACCCCTGGCTTTCTCTTCCCTCCCTTGTTCTCCTCACCCTGCCCCCACACTAGACTAATTCCAAAGTTTGTTCCCTTTGATGTGAAAACTCTTACTTTGGATTCCTTTCCTACAACAGTGATTTCCTATGTGTCCTTTTGTGATTGGCTAGTTTTACTCAATGCCATGTTCTCCAGGTTTACCCATTCAATAGGGTGCCTGGTGGCATAGGAGTAATGTGTTGGCCTACTAACCATAAAGTCAGTAGTTTGAAACCACCAGGTACTCTGGAGAAAGATGGGACTTCCTAATCTTGTTTTGTTTTGTTTGTTTGTTTGTTCATATTAGGGTTTATCTCAGATGTGTTACGTCATTGGGGGTCTCCCTCTTGAATTTGTGTTATATGTTTTATGTTTTTTGGTATATGCAACGTGGGATTGATGAACCTGTAGGGAAAGCAAGTAGAATAAGGGTTTCTCGGGGGAGTAGTACAGTGGTGGGGGGAGGGCTTAGGAGGTGGTGGTCAAGGGTGGGGGAGGCAGTGTCAAGGAGTTCAGGAAGGAAAAGAATGTTTGGAAACTGACTTTGGTCACAATTGTACAATACTGTATGATGTGATTGAACTAGGGAATGATAGATGTGTTAACTCCAAATTTATAAAAAGAAGAGTTGCAGTCCCAGAAACTCACATGGGCAGTTCTAACCTGTCCTACACAGTCATTATGAGATGGATTTCACACGATGGCTGTGAGTTTGTTTTAATTTGGTCGGATTCCATTGTGTATATCTGCCAATATTTCTTTATCCAGTCTTCTGATGGGCGTTTAGGTTGTTTCCCCCTTTTTGCTACTGTGAGCAGTGTTTCTATAAGCATGGGTGGGTGTACATATGTTTGTATGTGTTATCTCTTGTGAATATATACCCAGCAGAAGTATTGCTGAATTGTATGGACTTTCTAGTCTCAGTTTTTTTTGCAGTATTGTCATATTGATTTCCACAGTGATTTCATATAATTACATCCTCACCAGCAGGATTCAAAACTTTCCATGCCCTCGTCAGCATTTGTTATTTTCTGCTACTTTGAGCTTCGGGTCATAGCCAGTGTAAGGTAGTAACTCGTCGTTGTTCTGATTTTCATCTCTCAGATGGCTAGTGATCGCGACCATTTCTTCACATGTGTATTGGCCATTTGGATGTCATCTTTGCTGAACGTGTCCTTTATCCATTTTTCAATTGGATTACTTGCCATTCTGTAACTGAGGTAATGACGTTTTCTATAGGTTTTAGAGGTTAGTCCCTTGTCAGCTGTGTTCTTTCAAAATAATTTTCTGACTCTGTGGGTTCCCTTTTTACTCTTTAAATGAGGTCTGAAAGTCCTGTTTTCAAACAAACAGCCATCGAAATGAGGCATTAACTAAGCCCACATGGAAGAAGCACACCAAACTGTGTGATCTGAGGATTGGAAATAATATAATCCAAATCTGAAGGATGGAAAGGTATCAGTGCTTAAATTGTAAATGAAGTCTTTTGATGCACACAATCTTGATTACTGTAGATTTAGATTTATAGTAAGAATCAAAATAAAATAAGGTAAATCCACCAATTTAAAATATATATTATTCAGTTGTTCTAGGTTTTTTTGGGGGTTTGTTTTGCATTTCTATATAAATTTTAGAATCCCCTTCCTAAAAAAATGTGTACAATATGCTGGTGTTTTAATTATAACTATGTTATGCTTGTCATCAATTTAAGGAGAATTAAAATCTGAAAATTATTATCATGTTTGCAAGAATTCTCCAGTGCACATTCCCTTATTTTTCCTTTTAATGTCTGTAGGACATGTAGTGATGGTCCTTCTCTTATCACTAACATTTGTAGTTTATATTTTCTCACTTTCTTTTGATATTTACAAATTTATTAATTTTCTCATAGAATCAATTTTTTAATTCAATTTCTCTACTATTTTTGTTTTATATTTTATAGATTTCTGCTCTTGTCTTTATTTTGCTTATTTATTTATTAACCTTATTGTTATACATTCTGTTAGTCATAGAGCAAACAGTTAATCCATTATTTTTCCCACCCTCAAGAGATTGACAGTATAATGACAAGGAAGATTTATAGATAATTGCCAAACTAGACTGTAGTTGATTTTTTTAATGGTCAGTAACTAGATCATCTGATTCCAGTATGCATGCCCCTTTGCAATATACATTTGCAACTTTTCTTCACATTTAAATCTTCAAAATTTAACTGGAAATAACATTATGCGAGTTTTGGCTCCTGGTCCTTACAGAAATCTTGCAGCTTCCACTTGTATCCTCTTTCATGCAGCTCTGAGATCTCCATGCAGAGAGAATAGGCTAACCTAATGAAGGATATGATATTTCCTAGTGAACAATGGCCTCCCCTTCAAAAGTCTCCCATCAGCATCCACTAAGTTCTTAGACCTGTAGCTAGAGGCTTCTTCAGGAATTAGCTCAGAGGAGATTAGCAGAGGGGCATCCCAGCCAAGCCATATAATCATGAAAAAGAATAAATTTGTGTTTCCCCAAGCCACTAAAGTTTGGGGTGATTTATTACATAGCCATAGTAACTGAAACAAAAGTGATGGCATCCTTTTTCGGAACATTTGTACAACTGGTCCACCTTCAGAAATAGTTCTCATCTATGATATTTGAGGCATTTGTTTTCGGACCACTCATTAAATGCTCTGTGTTCATTGCTTTCTATTGTCATGTACCGTATAATCTATCTGTTATGTTTCCTCAACTGAAGAGAAAGCTCTTAAGGGGCAGAGCCCTTTTCTTTATTTTTATTAGTTTTTAAAACAGGTTTATTTACATATAATTCGTGTGCCATACAGTTCAATGGTTTCAATAACTTTGTAGAGTTGTGTAATCATCACTACAATCAGTTGTAGAACATTGTCTTCATTTTGTACTCATTATTATTACACCTCCTCCCCGTACCACTTTCCATAACAATAAGAAACTATTAGTCTACTTACTGTCCTGGATATCATATAAAGAAAATCATACAAAAAAAAAAAGAAAATCATACAAATCCAACAATAATAACCAAACAAAACACAGAGAAACCTCAATAGTAACAATCCAACACAGTAAAACGCAGTAATACTTATCCAACAATAATAACCAAATAAACACAGAAAAACCTCAGTCCTAAAGAGAGCATAAAATAATAAAAACTCGAACAAATTAAGAATGAATCACAGGGAAAACAAATGATAAGATTTTGAAATTTAGCCTAACTCTATCGGCACTGATTCTCTTTCTGATGTACTCTGTTTGAGAGCAAAGCGATTCGCATTCTAGGTAGTGATCCAAGGGAATTCATTGGAAGCTTAAGCCCAGTGAAGACTTCACAAATGGATTTTGGGCTTTCACTGTCACTCATAGCCTTCTGATAACTGGGTGCACAGAATTTAAGCTCTAATACATTTTCCACCTTTGAAAATGGCTTTTATTATTTACAACCCTTGGATTACATAGGCTGGTGTGCTCTGCTGTGTCGGTTTAGCTGAGTCCTTATATAGATGGCTGCTTATTTTAAGACAAAATTTTAAGATCCACAACTCTATTCTTTTTTTTACAGCCAAGCACTATCTAATTTCTTCAGCACACTTTGATGTAACACTCCTGTCTTCAGTCATCACTTCATGAGGATAGCATTTGAGCAGGGCCACAACACCACAACTGATTGGTTTTTAAGTTAGGGCTTATGGTTAAGCTTGAGCTCAAAATCTTTTCATATATAAGGTTTATGTATATCCCTGTTCTACTTTAGTGGAAGCATTATCAGCTTTCTGAGAGATAATTATGAACCTTTTCAGAGAAATATAAATAGCATCCATAGTGCCTTTGGTAATTCTAATAATCATCCTCACTTCATTGACATTGAGCTGATTTTGACACATGGCAACTCTATAGGTCAAGGTAAAATTGCCTCTGCAGGTTTCAGAAGACTGTAACTCTTAACAAGATTAGAAAATTACTGACTTTGAAGTTAAACCAGCCAATAATATAGGATTTAAAATACTATTGAGATAAGGGGAATATAAATATATATATAACTTAAGTGACAGTTCTGTTGAAGAAAACAATGGGAGTTAGACACAGGGAACAGCCCAATAATACTCATTCACGATGGCAGAACTATGTCTGTAGAACTAAGACATGTCTTAAAAACTAAGAAAATATTTAAGTGGAAAGTATATTGTAGTATTAAATTAAAAATGGCTCAGAGGAGTGGGGTGCCAGTCCCACCCGCTACTTGAACTCACTAGTTCAGTAATACTACTTCTGGGTTCAGTAACGCACAATTGTACGGTTGAGATATATAAGCATTATATTAAAGTCATTGAGAGCATGAGAGATAATACAATAATACAGTCAAACATATTACATGGTAGCATTACTAACCTCCACCCCGCTTGGTGGTCCTTGTGGGGGGAACCCAGCTGCCAGAGCAGGAGCTGCCTCCCTCATGGGAGCAGCCCTCCCATCCACCACCCTCATGGGAGCAGCCCTCACAGGAAGCAGCCCTCCTTCCTCAGCCACCCTCGGCCAGCCACCTCCAGCCAGCCACCCTCGGCTAGCCACCCTCGGCCAGCCACCCTTGGCCAGCCACCCTCCCGAGAACCAGGGAGCCTTCTTATTTATTGCTAACCCTGCATCATATTAGTTTAGGGGGATACATCACAGCATTATGTGTCACAGAGAGGGGCAATACAATTTACAACAACTGGCGTCATAGGGAGGGATTGCAACATAGGCAATACAAGCAATAGGAGGGGGATGACCTAGTCATCTTAGAGTGGTCCCAGGCTTGCCTTTGGGCACTGCTTCAAGGGAACAATAACAGAAAGGAATGGGCCCTATTTGTTGTGGGATAAGCAGTGGTGTCTGCTTGATCTAGACAGCTGATACCTCTCAGTGAGAATGACTCCCAATCCATTCTTGATGGTTGATGTTAGGGAGAATAACTTCTGACCTATTTTTGCTGCCTAAAGAACAGTCATTCTCAAGCTAAGTCTGGCAGATATTTTGGGGAGACAACTTATGAGAAATCCTTCTGTTCCTCACAGTATATGGTAGTCTTAAATTACCTATTACTGGGCAACCTCAGTGTAAGAGATTTGAACTGAAGACAATGACTTTCAAATCCATGAGTTTGGGGTATCAGTTTTCTTCTTCTCTCACTAATGTGCTATACCTTTTATTGCAAAGGAGTATATAAGTTTCTTTTATCAGCAGCAGATGTGTTCAAGGTAAAGTCTGGTTCACTTAGTGGGTTTTCTGACACAGATTCTAATGGTATGGCTTATATAGTAAGCTATACATCTTGAGAACATAGAATCTAAAATCTAGCGAATGTATAGTATGAGTCCTAAGTCACCAAGAACTAAAAATAAATGCAGTTAAAAATACATGTCAGACAGGGCAAGATATGACAAAATAATAATTTATAAATTATCAGGGGTTCATGAGGGAGGGGAAAGTGGGGAGGGAGGGAGGAAAATGAGGAGCTGATGCTAGGGGTTTAGGTGGAGAGCAAATGTTTTGAGAATGATGAGGGCAATGAATGTATAAATGTGCTTTATATATTGATGTATGTAGGGATTGTGATAAGAGTTGTATGAGCCCCTAATAAAACAATTTAAAAAAGTATTGCTACAAAGTGAAAAAAAATGCTTGATTATCCATAGAGTACAGGGTAGATTCTTGGGGATCTGTAAAGAACAGGGTCAAACATTTTCCAAAAGGGCAAGCCTCTCTACCTGCCCTCCTCCACCAACAGCAGTGAGATCTTTTCTTTGGGACAGACACATTTTCACTTATGCTTGGTCATGAATCTCTACTGCATTGTACTGAACACCAGTGCAGGAATGCCACCCAATAAGGGTAACCGTTGAGCATTGCCACGTGGCATGGACTATTTCAGTGCTCCCCCCCTTTTTAAGATCATTTAATTGGGTGCTCTTACAGCTCTTTTAACAATCCATACATCAACTTTTACATGGATTTTTAAATAGGTTTCCAGCATCATTTTCTGAACATTTACTTTCTATTTGAGCCCATGTATCAGCTCCTCTTTTTACCCTCCCATCTCCCCATCCCACCCAGATGACATCTTGATACATTATAAATTATTATTTTCATATCTTACACTCACTGTTGTCTTCCTTACCCATTTCTCTCCTCTTTTCCTCTACCTTCCTTCTTACTCTCCTGGAATGGTTACTCCCATATCTGTTCCTAAGGGGTTTATCTGACCTGGATTCTGTGTGTCATGAGCTCTTATCTGTACCAGGGTATATGCTCCAGGCTAGCCAGAAGTGAAAGGCAGGACTGGGGTCATGATAGTGTGGGGTGAGGAAGTCTTAATGAACCAGAGGGATATTGTGTGTTTCATTGATCCTATATTGTGTCCTGGTTGACGCATCCCTTCCTTGTGACCCTGATGTGAGGGGAAGTCCTATTGTCTACAAATAGGTTTTGGGTCTCTGTTCACACTGCCCTCATTCTCAATAATATTTTTCTTTGTTTGTTTTGGGTCTACTGATGCCTGTTTCCTGATCCCGTCGACACCTCATGATCGCTCAGGCTGGTGTGCTTCTTCCATGTGCTTCTTTGTTGCTTCTCTGCTAGATGGCTGCTTGTTTAACTTCAAGCCTTTAAGACCCCAGATGCTATAACTTTTGATAGCCAGGCACCATCAGGTTTCTTTTATCTTCAACTATTGTGCCAAGAGGGTGATCTGGTTAGAACAAAGTATTCTTGTGTTGAGAGAGGGCTTGAGCAGAGACCCAAAGTCCTTCCATTTCCTCAATGTATTGCCATATAAATATATGTACATAGGCCAATACCTCTATTTTTATGAATTAAAATATTTATATATGTACACACCTATGGTGATACCTTTATCCATAGCTTTGCTTCCTAGATATTTCCTGTTTCCTTTTACCTTCCTCCTTTCCCACCATCATGCTCACCCTTCTTCTGGCTTTATTAATTCCTCTCAAATAGATTGCTGTTGCTCCAATACCACCATGATCTCTATGTCCTCCTCATTGTTGATTTTAATTCATTAGTTGTTCACCTGTCTATGGCATTGTTTGCCCGCTGCTCCCTTCTCCTGCCTCCTCCTCTGCCCCCAAGTCCTTTGGAACCATTAGTCTCCTTACTTTCTCCTTGGGCTTATTTCATCTGTTACTCTATGTTGACTAGAGAAACAAATTCATGGACATTGATCTGTGTATAAGAGAGAGCTTTATGTCAAAGAGAAATTATACATTAAGACAATATCCCAGCCCAGTCCAGATCAAGTCCATAAGTCTGATATTACCCCATATGTGGACACTAGTCCATAAATTCCCCTTTAGACTCACACAGTCATTCAACGATGCTAAATGCAGGAAGATCACAGGTTTGAGGGTGGAAATTCTTGTGGATTCAGTGGTGGTGGAAGAATATCAGCCCTGGCAAGGGTCTCCACATGGCTCCTCCAGCTCCAGGCTCTGGTTCCATCAATGTAGCTGCATGGGGCTTGTCAACCGGAACGTCAAGCAGAGAGTGGTGGTCTGGCCTCCACTGAGCTATTTATCTCTGTAATGCCTCCACGTGGGGTCATCAAGCTGTGACCTGATTGACAGGCTAGACTCCACCCCTTCACTCTCTATAGTTTCAAGTTTATACCAGATTATGCAACTACCACACTTCCCATGTCTACCTTACATAGGTAGACAAAACAACAATAATGTAGACAAGACAAAAGATTGAATAAAAAGAATAAACAAACAAAACAAAACAAAAAAAACCTACCACTACCACCCTCTCCACCCCACCTCAAAAAAAGCAGACATAATTCCAGGCCTGTCCACCGACCTTTGTGAAACTCTCCCCAGCGGTCCTCAGGGGTTCTGGGAACTGCCCTTACTGGCCTGAAGTCTAATTTTGGGGCTCCGCAGGAGCTTTGTGACTTTGCTTTGTTCCCTTTGCTGATCTGTTATTTTCCCTTTTTGGTTTGCCCCACTGTGTGTGTGGGGGTCAGATTGGATTCACTCTCTACTATGTGTCCCAAGTATGTGTCCTCTGTCAAGGTATGCTCCAGTGAGGGGATATCGGTCTCGGGCTGTTGTTGGCCTTACAGTCCTCTCTGTGCCTTAGCAGCTCTGTGCAGAGATGTTGTCCTCAGGGTTTGGTGTGCTAGTGTGGGGTCTAATCCCTTGCTCGCTCTTTTTCCTTCTTGTTTTTCGAGTGTTGAACCATCCCTGAATCTCTGGTTTGAATCCTACTTGGTCATGATGTGTTACTTTGATATGTTGTTGGAGTCTATCGGTCAAGATTTTGTTGAGAATTTTTGCATCTATGTCCATGAGGGATATTGGTCTGTAGGTTTTGGTATCAGGGTTATGCTGGCTTCATAGAATGGGTTAGAAGGTTTACTGTCCATTTCTATAGTCTGGAAAAATTTGTGTAGGATTGGTGTCAGCTCTTCTCTGAATATTTGGTACAGTTCTCCTATAAAGCCATTTAGAGCAGAGCTTTTTATAGTTGGGTGTTTCTTTTTTAAAACATTATTTTACTGGGGACTCTTACAACTCTTATAACATTCAATACATCAATTGTATCAAGCATATTTGAACATATGTTGTCATCATTTTCTAAACATTCACTTTCTATTTGAGCCATAGTAAAAGCTCCTCTCCCCGCAGCCCCCACGATGCCTTGATAAATTATAAATTATTATTGTTTTCATATCTTACACTGACCACTGTCTCCCTTCACCCATGTTTCTGTTGTTCATCCCCAGGGGGGGGCATTATGCATCAATCATTGCGATTGGTTCCCCCTTCATCCCCTCCTCTCCCCACCTTTCACCTACTCTTTTGGTATTGCTACTCCCATTTCTGTTTCTGAGGGTTTTTCTGACCTGGATTCCATGTATTGTGAGCTTTTATCTGTACCAGTGTATATGCTCCGGTCTAGCCAGAACTGAAAGGAAGGGCTGGGGTCATGACAGAGAAGGGTAAGGAAGCCTTAAAGAACCAGAGGGATATTGTGTGTTTCATGGGTGCTATACTGCACCCTGGTTGACTCATCCCTTCCTGTGGCCCTTCTGTGAGGGGGTGTCCTATAGGCTACAGATGGGTTTTGTGTTTCTGCTCCAAGCCCCCTCATTCTCAACAATATTTTTATTTGTTTTGGGTCTTCTGATGCCTGTTTCCCCATCCCATTGACACCTCATGATCACACAGGCTGGTGTGATTCTTCTATGTTGGTTTGTGGCTTCTCTGTTAGATGGCTGCTTGTTTAACTTCAAGCCTTTAAGAACCCAGATACTATATCTTTTGATAGCCAGGCACTATCAGGTTTCTTCACCGCATTTGCTTATCCACCCATTTTGTCTTCAGTGATCATGTTGGGAGGGTGAGCATCACAGAATGCCAGTTTGTTAGAACAGTGCTTTTGTGTTGAGGGAGGGCTTGAGCAGAGGCCCAAAGTCGGTTCACTTCCTCAATTTATTGCCATATAAATATATATACATAGGCCATACCTCTATTTTTACGAGTTAATATATTTACATGAGTGCACACCTATGTTCATACCTCTATCCATAGTTTTGCTTCCTAGATCTTTCCTTTGTTTCCTTTTACCTTTCTCCTACCCTACAATCACATTAGCCCTTCTTCTGCCTCTTAGTAATTCTTCTCAGCTAGATTGATGTTGCTCCAACACCACCGGAATCTCTACGTCCTCCTCGTTGTTGTGTTTAATTTCCTAGTTGTTCCCCCGTCTATGGTGTTGCTTGCTCACAGTTCCTTTCCTGGCCTCCTCCTCTCCCCAGGTCCCTCCAGAACCATCAGTACCATTGCTTTCTCCTTGGGCTTGCTTCCCATGCCTATCTTATATTGGTAGGCAAAACAACAATAATAGAGATAAAATAAAAAGAAAACAAAAGAATGAATAAAAAGTAAAACACTAGCAAAAAACCCCAAAACAAACCAAAAAATGAAAAAGCATACATAATTCCAGGTCTGTCCGCTGACCTTTATTACTATCTCCTCACTGGTGCAGGGGGGGTTCCAGGAAGTCTATTTTGGGGGCTCCTCAGGGGCTTTGTGGCTTTGCTATGCTCCCATTGCTGATCTGTTATGTTCCTTCTTGGTTCGCCCCACTGTTGGGGTTTCAGAGTGGCTTCGTTACCCTCCATGTGTCCCCAGTATTGTCCTCTGTCACAGTGTGCTCAGCAAGGGGTCATCATGTCTCGAGCTGGTCTCGGCCCTACAGTCCACTCTGTGTCTTAGCAGCTCTGTGCAAAAATGTTGTCCTGAGGGCTTAGTGTGCCAATATGGGGTCTAGAACCTCTAATAATTCCTCAAGAAGATCCTATGAAGTATTAGGCACTATGCTTTCCTATATATTATTATTTTTGTTGTTATAATTGTTATTATCATTCAAATGGTCTCAGTGACTCTATGAATTGGTTTAGTATCATCTCCATCTTATAGATCTGAAAGTCATAAGTGACAGAGTAACAACACAGAAGATATCTTGACTCTAAGAATGAAGATTTTTCAGCAGCTACTCAGAAGTACGCAGGGTTACCTTAAGAGCCATACACTTGAACGAGAGCACGATGCTTCCCTTCCCCTTGGAAGGACCTCTGATTTAGCATAGGGTAGCTGAGGTGTAGGCTGTGAGGCCATCAGTCAGGAAGCCCTCCTCAGAAGTGGACAACCTGCCTTCTCTTGGAGGAATAGAATTGACATTGCCCTTACTTTTCTCTTCTTACTGATTCCTGTCACCATGTCTCAGGAGTCCATGGACAGTGCACCTCGCTAAGTCAAAAGATTGACAGTGCAAACTCACACAGAGACATTTCAGAAGCCAGACTCCAATCTGCTTCTGAAATACCACAGTCTTGAAAATCCTGTGCCACCGTTCAATGCACCCCATAGGGGTCACCATGAGTATAGAGGATTGGAGGGAAGCTAACAAGAACATGGTCATGTCACATGGCAGTAGAAACACAGTGGGATACTTTCAGCCAACTCAGGGAGATAGTGTGGGGCAAAGAGGATATATAAACAGGTGGATTTGATGACATGTTTTGGGTGCCCTTGACATAATTACATTATGAATATAAAGTTCTTAAGGCCTTCTGGAAAGAAATCAAATTGGATTAGCTCAATGGAACCAATATTAAAATAACAGAAAAATATGTTATCTCTTTTTCCTTAAAATCTTCCTTCATGATGCAGGTAGGGATTTTCCTAAGAGACAAATGGCATGCAATGGGGCAGTGGTCAGAGTTGTGTGTTTTTTTTTTTAATGTGAATGATTTAGTTGAGTGGATGCTAAAAAGTTCCTGAATTCAATTAGTGATTATAATAACAATATTAATTACATTGGTGTTGTTGTCAAGTCGATTCAAACTCATCGCAACCTTTTGTATAAAGGAACAAACTATTGCCCAGTCCTGAGTCATCTTCAAGACTGCTGGTATAGTTGAGCCCAGTATTGTGGTTGTGATGTCACTGCAGGCGATGAAGGCTTTCTAGCTAATGTGTATTATGTACTGACTTTGTGGCATGCCCTTTGTAAAGCCCCGAGTTTGATCGGGATGATTCTTTTCTTTCTTTCTTTCTTTTTGAAATGAAGGCAACTAAAGAAAGATGGCAACTGCCTTTGGAATTTATAGTCTTATGTGAGAAGACACCTCAGAAAACTAAATATATAATGCTAAATTATGGTTAAGGCTATAAAGAAAAGACTAGATATGGAGATTTAAAAATTAACCCTGGCAAATACCAAAGTCTCCCTGAGGAAATATAGCATTTGACATGAGGTCAAATCGTTGGCGATGAGAAAATAGATCTACTTGAAACAATCTGGATCAGAGGGAAGGTGTTGAGATATGAGAACATGTGGCAATGGGTTCTAGGAGACGAGAGTCTAGGATAGAGATTCTAGTCCTGGAAGTTACTGAGAAAAGTGAGAAGTTTATTTACCACTCTGCAGTCAAACAACTGCAAATGATGATTTCCCTGACCCTTCTCTAGTCTTTACTGACTTTTATTCAGACTGAGTAGAATGAGAAGATAGGCAATAGACATTGTATTAGGCTGGCTTGACTAGAAAAACAAATCCAGAAACACCCATATGTGTGTAAGACAGAGTAATACGTCAAAGAAAAACTGTATCTTGAGAAAACATCCCAGCTCATTCCAGATCAAGTCCATAAGTCCATTAGCCCCTATGCCTGATACTAGTCCATGAGTTCCTCTTTAAACTCACAAAGCACCTGCAATGATGCTGAATGCAGGAAGATCACAGGCCAGTGGTGGAAAGTCTTGTGGATCCAGTGGCAGTGGAAGCATCTCAGTGTTGGCTCAGGTCTCCACGTGTCCCCTCCAGTTCCAGGGCTCTGGCTGCCATCAGCGTAGCTCCATGTGGCTTGTCAACAGGAACCCGAAGCCGAGAGAGAGAGTGTCCACTCCCAAGGAGGAAGAGAAGAAGTTCTCAGAATCCTCATGAGAAGGCCACGCCCACAGAGAGGCATCATCTGGCTATGACCTGATTGATAGGCTACACTTCACCCCTACACTTATTTATCAAGTTGGCATGAAATGATGTAACCACCGCAGACATTAGTTACTAGGAGCTGTCACGATAGTCTCCAAGATGTCTATACACAATAATATGTGATGATTATAGGAGACCTTGGTGAGTGAAAACAACAAACCGACAAGCTGTTAACAGAAAGGCTGGGGGCCCCAACTTCATGCAGAGGCTTCTTGATAGCAATATGCCTCTTTCTACAAAATCAGCTACTGGAAACCCCAGAGAGCACAGTTCTGCTCTAACCCACAAGGGGTCGTCAGGAGTTGGAATCAACTTCACGGTAACTGGTTTACTGGCTTTCTAATGGTGGTAATCATGTTTTCTGTGAAATAAGCCTTAATCCCCAAACATTGAAGAATCTGTCCTCCAGGAAACATTTTACCAACCACCAAAGAGAACTAAGCAGGCCAGGCTGACCAGTCCCACAGACCACAAATCAGACTGACTCTTAAGTGAGTCACCGAGCCCCAGGGCTCAACATCCCCTCTGAGGAAACGGGGCAGCCGTTGCAAACCATCCTCCGAGAACCTAATCATTAAGTGTTTTACACACAGGGTTGCTCTCCTTCTGGCAGAGCGCTGTGCTCCTTGCCATCAGAGTAGGCGGTCGGGGGTGGGGGTGGGGCAGGGCAGTGGCATTCTGGAGTGACTTTCAGTGGGAACTGGCCAAGCATATAATTATATCATGAGTCAAGCTCTCTCCAGGGATGTAAGATGACCAGAGGAAAATGAAATAACATTATATCCCACATGAATAAAGACATTGGTGGAGTAAGCTGACTCCTGAGAAAGAATACACAGCTAAGAAGTTTCCCATCATTTAAAGTCTCATGACTTGTCCTTGTGCCCCCTCTCTTAAAAACAAAGGGGTTATATGGGCACAATTTATGCCTTTGCCTTAAGCCCAGTAGAGCAGTGACCAGAGACAACACCCACATGGATAGATAACCTTGATAATAAACAAAAAAGTCATTGAGCTAAAACGTTTCTTGTATCGTGTAGCTCCAACAGAGCACTGTTTATTCAGGAAGAAAGTAGACTGACAAATGTTGTGGTGAGAGTTAAAAAAT
The DNA here is from genome assembly GCF_000313985.2 of Echinops telfairi. Classification (NCBI taxonomy): domain Eukaryota; kingdom Metazoa; phylum Chordata; class Mammalia; order Afrosoricida; family Tenrecidae; genus Echinops; species Echinops telfairi. Next base: position 69,878,022 of record NW_022111324.1, read on the forward strand.
ATTTTTTCCTCACTAACCACTTCCAAAGGTATATTTTTATGTATCCAGGAATAGCAGTCTGCTTGTCTTGCTTGTGCTCTTTGCTCCTTCTACATCTGTGTGTGTGTGTGTGTGTGTGTGTGTGTGTGTTTGCTTTTCTTTTCATTTCATCTAGGTTTTTTTTTTTGATCAACACCCAGAGAAGAATCAACAGTGTTGACGGGAGGCAGCACTGTAGCTGAGGCAGAATTGGTGTGAAAGACAATCGCTGCCCGCAGTGTAGCCGCTTGAATCCCTCATGCCATAGTTAGTCAGGGGACTTTCCATCAATTCACTAGAGAAAAATGATCAGCTTGAGCTTGGGGTAGGTAGTTGGCGCTAACAAAATAGGAGTGACATCCTTTTAGGATGATTTACAATAAGGATTATATTAGAAACCAAGAAACAAAGAAATGATCTGAGTGGGAAAGAAAATATAGATTTCCAGATATAATTTAGCCTTCCAGCCATTACTAATTGCCAGCCAATGCAGGCTTATGTCAGAGTTAAATTTAAACTTCATAGGTTTTTTTAATTGTTGAGTTTTTACAAGAAGATCGTGAGACTTTTCTTCCAAGGATCATTTAGGGGAACTCCAACTTCCAACCATTTGAAGTGCAGTTGAGCATACTAACTTCCTGGGGAGTACAAACAGTTAATTTAATGGATGTCATGAGTTAGAGTCAATAAAAGCTGGAGTAAATTCAAGAGCAAATGAATTTTCAAGTCATTACCAATTTCCCTGAGGAAGACAAAGTTGTGAAGTAGAAGCTGTGGTAGAACTTGGGAGATAAGTGTATCCCTCTTAAGGAAAAAGTTCATTCAGTGCAAAGCGGAGGCTATCCTGAACTCAGAGAATTCAGTCAAGATTAAGGTTTTAGAGTTTCATCCAAATTTTAATATGCAAAGATATATACTTGGGGTTAGGAATTAAGTATTGAAGTATTTGAAAGAGACCATGAGTTGGGTTTTTATATTTACCCATGAGTGGTGGTTGTCCTTTAGACAAAAGTGACGAGAGAGAAAAAGCTAACAGCAAACTCCTGAACTCATTTCACACAGTGAGGATAACACTGATGACAAAACCAGGTGCAGACATTGCCAGAATCAAAAATTATACACCGATATCCCTTATGAACACAGTTGCAAAATTCTCAACAAAATCCTATTCAATAGAATACAATAAAATATTAAAAAATACTTTATGATTAAGTAGGATTTATACTAGATATACAAGGATGATTTAACATTAGAAAAATTATATAAAATCTAGCACATAAATGAGGAGCCCTGGTGGTGGACTTGGAGCCACATGGTCAGCAGTTCAAAACCACCAGCAGCTTTTTGGGAGAAAGACTGGGCTTTCTACCCCTGTAAACAGTTACAGACTTGAAACCCCACAGGGGTCACTATGAGTGAGCACTGACTCCAGGGCAGTGAGTTTGGTGTGAGTGAGAGCACATAAATAAAGGAACTCTACGATCTTATCAATTGATGCAGAAAAGGCATTTGGCAAAGTCCAACACCTATTCTGGACAGAAGCATTTAACAAACTAGGAATAAAAGGGAAACTCCTCTACACAATAAAGGGGGATACATGCAAAGCTGATGGCCGACAATCAGGAGAAACTGGAAGTATCTCCCCGGGGCGAGCCAAGGATTCCCTTTATCCCAGCTCTTGTTCAATACAGGAATCAAAGGCATCCAAACTGGCCAAGAAAAATAAAGAAAACGTCTTTATTTCCATAAAATATTATTTGATTTGTAGAAAACCCCAGAGATTTGACAATAAAAATCATAACTCATTGAAACATTCAGCAACGTGGCATGCTGCAAGATTAACATACAAAAAAAAAAATCCAAGGATCCTCGTATCTGAGTGCAGTGGGCTCTGGAAGGATTCAAGAGGACAACACCGTTTCCAAGAGTCCCTCCCAATAAGAAACACCTAGGAAGAAACCTAATCAGAGACACAAAAACATTTCAAAAGAAAATTACCATAAAGCCCCAAATCAAACAAGCAAACAAACGACGACAAGAAACTCAAAGAGACAAATAGAAATGGAAGAATGTTCTGTGTTGATTGACAGGAAGGGCTAGCACTGTGAAATGTCAACACCACCAAAGCAACGTATAAATGTGATGTGATTCCAATTCACATCGCTGCATCATTCTTGAAAGAAATAGAAATACTCATCGCCAATTTTGTATGGAAATGAAAGAAACTGAAACACTGTAACAAGAATAAGGTGAAAAAATCTATTAAAAAAATGCAAAGGATATCAATAGGTGGTTCACCAGCCAACACACATTTATAGAAATGGACAGGATCACTAGCCATTTGAGAGGTATCAAAGCAAAACAATGTTAAGATACCACCTTATTCTGCCCCTGATAGCAAAAGTTAAACGAAAGAAAACAACAAATGCTAAAATAACAGGGGCTCTGGAGCAATTAGAACCCTTTTGGACTGCTGGTGGTATTGTAAAATTGTACAACCACGGTGGAAAGCAGAATGGCCTTTCCCCACACAAACGAGGCTAGAAATGCTCTATGACCCAGCAATACTCTACTTGGTATATACCCAAAAGCAATGAGGAGCAAGCCATGAGCTGACACCTGCCCATCCGTTTATTAGAGACTATTCACAAAAGCAAGCAGATGGAAGCAACAACATATATGCCCCTGGGCATAGGAATGAATAAATAAGCTTTGCTACATACATACAGTGGAATGCTACTCATAACAAAATAATAGTGATAAAATTATCAAACACCTCATGATATGGATGGATTTGGAAGACACTATGGTGGGTGAAGTTAGTCAATCACATAAACACACAGACTGTATGAGACCAGTGCTAAAAAACTAAAAAAGATTTTCATATAAAAACGAAATAGACTGTCATGGTTATGAGGGGTGGGATGAAAGAGGTAAATGGAAGGAAAAAAATAAATGAGAAACCATAGCAGAGTATTAAGAAAGGATATGACCCCCGCCCCCCAAAAGAGGAAGAAAGTGCCTTAGATTAAAGGAAATACACATAGCTTCCTTCTCAGAAATAGTGTCAATTTGGCTGAAATGCCGTCCCAGTGTGAGAATTCCTGAAATGATGGTAAGTAAATGAGTCAGTCAACAGTTATTGGCTAGCTATATGATACTTATTACTGTAAATTGGATTAGAGCACTTCAGCGTTTCAAAATGAAGGACTTTGTAAGAAAAATGCTTGTGGTTAAAAGAATGGGCAATGCCTACTGCACCCCCTTTTATTGTTAATGAAAGGATCCACTGAAAATATGGGCTGCTTCCCTTACTCTTTGCCCCCTACTCTCGCTCAGCTCACTTTGAAAATCTCATTGATATTTAGAACTAAATTAAGTCTAAATGGATCAGCAATTAAGGCACCAAACTCCCATCTCTTTCATGACCATCACAATTTTAATTTATTTTCAACTTTTAGGGATTCTAAGAGAAAGATGATGCTTTCTACTCCTGTAAAGTTATTCTTGGAAACCCTCAGAGACGGTTCTACCCTATCCTATTAATAGAACTGTGAATCAGAACTGACTCAATGGCAGTGGGAGTGAGTGAGTAATTAGAGATTTGATTCTGTGAATCTTTAAGATTAAAAACCGTTTTATTAATGCTCACGTAGTCCTATATAGCTACATTTCCTCCATAACATTTTCTCTCCCCCCTCTCACATATACTGTGTATATTTAACCAGGTCATGTTTTCACCCTCTTGCACAATTATAACAAAGATGGAATTAGTGTAATATTGAGAATGTAAATTGAGAGGAAATAGACTTTCAGGGTGCAGGCTCTTAGGGTATGAGTTAGTTAATTGTGCCAGCCTGGCCGATAATCACATGTGGTGCTGGTTGAAAGGCAGAGGGATAAATGGGTGGTGAAGCCTCGCCTTTCGAGTTCTCGGGTCTCTTGTTTTGTGATGGTTGCAACAGGTGCAGCTGCCTTAGCAGTTCCCTGCTTCAGCTTGCAAGATGGATTTCCTACAAGACATCCCCAAGGAGAAGCCGCATGGATCTATCCCGATGCAGCCCTGGGTGCTGGAGCAGCCATGTGGAGACCCCTGCCAGTGCTGAGATGCTTACACGTTCACTGACTCAGCTTTCCTCCTGCAGTCAGCATTATTGCCTCTGTTTTGTGAGGTGAAGGACTTTGTGGACTGGTGTTGGGTATGGGTTAATGTTGGACTTGTGGGCTTGGGCAGCATTGGGTTGGGATGTTTTCGTGATGCACATTTTCTTTGCATGAAACTCTCTCTTATACGTGAGTTGCTGTGGATTTGTTTCTCCAAAGTACCTAGACTAATACAGGGTATAATCAAATACATTCCAGAGTGAAGCCTCTTTAGTGGTCCAGAGAGAAGAGCTCCAAAGAGACAGAAAGGGGCAGAGGAGGCAACAGAATGAGAAACTCAAACCCTCTTTGCCAAGTCCTAAAAGAGCAGCCACGTCCCTGCGGACAGACCTCTTCCTGAAGAAGAAGGCCGCCTGCCTTTCTCTACACTTGCGGCATGGCAGTGGACTGCCAGCTCTGGATGGCAGTTCTTTTGCTACTTTGCTTTGTCATCAGACATCAACCCCTCCAATCAGGAGGTTTTCTTACTCTCCATACTTTTTCTGACTGGTCATTTTTTCCTTCCCCTTTCACCTCACTCTGGCTGTTTCTATATAAAGCAAGAATAACTGGCCAATTTTGTCAAGTCAGTGCTGGAGGAGGTGGACAGAACTTTCAGATTGGTTGGCAACCCATGATCTTGGACACTGCTCTTGAGATATAAAACAATCTTTCTTTTCCATGCTTTTTAACTTTAGAAGTAAATGCTCTCTTCTGAATATTATCTTTAAAACCTTGTCAAAGCATTATTTATAGGATCTCTGCAAAATAGTTGGATGTCGCTGGTAGAAGAGATGTGGTAGGGAATCAGATTGGATTGGGTCACAAGGGAAAGTGCCTGTAAGAAATATTAATGAGACTCAGGGGAAATGAAAATTGAAGAGAAACCAGACAAAAGCCGCCATTCCCTACTTTGTCGAGCTGGATTTTTATTATGTCATCATATATAATTTCATGGGATGGGCAAACCAGTTTGTAGAAAAATATAAATGAACTGACTTATTTCCTAAGGCATGAACTGAACTGGGGAAAAATGTTCCTGATCTATTTTCTCCTATTATTAATATTTGTGAGCCTCATTGTGTTTTACTCTAAATGACATGAAGAATGCTGGGATTGTATGACATTTATTAATTCCACCTTCTATGCAATTTTCTCATACTTTGGTATCCACATTATTAAACCATTTGTCCAAGAAATCTGGAGCCTGCATGAGTTGGAGTCTTGAATATTTTCCACTCAAATGAGGGGTAGAAAGTAATGAGGCTGTACATTATCAAAGGCTGACAATTTACAAGATTTGGAAGAATAAGGAAGTCCTGCAGGGCTCAGACACTCACTGGTCCCCTTGCATAGTTCACTCAACCACAGGTGAAATTTCCTCCTTAATAAGCCTACAAGCTATGATTTAACCATATTTGTATGGCTTGTCTCCTCATTTATAATTTTATTTTAATTCCTTCTTTATTTTCTAAGGTTCATAGCTTAGTCCAAATATATTATACAAATACATGTGTATCAGCTTACTCTTAGTACTACTACCACACCGAATACAAATCTGATGACTTAAGACAATAACCATTGAGTCAGCTCACAAGGTTGTGGGCCAGCAGTTTGGACTGTTCAGCGGCTGGCCCAAACGTTTGCGTTCACTCAAAGACACCTCACAAGAAAGACCTCGCAGTGTACTTCTGAAAATGTTTTCATTGAAAACCAATTGGAGGAGAGTTATACTATGACTTACATGGATCACCATGAGTTAAAATAGACGTGGTGGCAGCTGCTTGGATTTTAGCAGGGTAGTATTGCTCACGTGGGTCAGGATCTGCTTGTTTCAGCTGGAATTCATCCATCCACCTGCAGTCAATTGCCAAGATATTAGAGGACTGGTTGATTGTCAGCTAGGGTGTCTCAATTCTCTTCTCCCCAAAACCCAACTCACTGCTATTGAGTCACCACTGAATCATAATGACCACCTGTGGGTTTCTTGACACTGTAACTGTTTACAGTAGTAGAAAGCCCAGTCTTTCTTCCATGGAGCTGCTGGTGGTTTTGAACTGCGAGCCCGAGTCATAACCACTACACCACTAGGGCTCCTGAGTTCTCCTCTAGGTGGTCTCTTAAACCCAGCAAGTGGGGCCGAGCTTGTTCTCTTGACAGCTGGGTCCCAAGAGCAGCCGAAAGAGCAAACTGCAAGCTACAAGTGCCTTTCAAAATGTCCTATTTACCTAAAGCAAGTCACATGATTAGGTTCAGCGTATAAGATGTCACTGTCATAAAGCATGGCTATAGTAAGGAGGAACAGCATCACAAAAATTCTCTGAGAGTAAAATCTAAACAATTAGTTTAGTGACCAGAGTCAAGAGACACCTACTTTTGTAAGTCATTATGTAGGTAAACACAGTATTTCTCAAATTAACAAGGGACATGGATGCTATCATTTAAATGATGCTTTCTTTCTGAAACAGGGTATTATAGAAATCATGTAAAAGAAGAAACATGGCCTCCTTAGACCACATCACAAATTTAGAATATGTTAATTTTCATTGGTCAATGTGGACACTGGATACACATCATCAATACATTGATTGAATGAAGGATAGATATGTAGATAGAGAGGTACATACATACATAATTGTCTTTGAGTCAGCTCTAATTCATGGTGACTTTATGTATATGGTAGTGTAGTGGTTACACATTGGGCTGCAATCCTCATGGTTGGCAGTTTGAAACCACCAGCAGCTCCTTTGGAGAAAGAGTGGCTTTTCTCCTCTCATAAATAATTACAGTCTCTGAAACTCAAAGGGGTGGCTATGAGTCAGCATTGAATGATGGCAGTGGGTTTGAGTGGATTGTGTGTAACACTACGAAGTGCTACCAGGTTTTGGGTCAATCTCATGTTTCTTGACACATTCAAGTTCATTGCTGGTTATTGGACCAGTCCATTGCACCAAAGCCTTTCTTACCCTTGCTGGGAGGGAGAACATAAACACAATGTCCCCCTCTAGCAATTGAGCCTTCTTGATTACTCATCCATATCCCATGAGTAGGCCAATGCTCTTTTGTGAACCATATGGTTTTTATTGGAAGCAGATTGACACTCCTTTCTTCCAAGCCTGTCACAGTGTGAAGAGCCACTGAAATCCGTCAACCATGGGTGACCGTGTTGGTGCTCATAGACACATCTTCCAGTTTTAACAAACAGCAAAAAATGCTTGATTCACATCAAAAAGGACGGACTATTATGCAAATAATAGAGATATTTGTAACTTTCCACAAACACCTATTTAGGGAGGATTTAAAATAAAAGGATGTGGGAAATCTGAAAGGATATATCATTGTTTACTCTTAAAGAAAAGAGTTCAGAGCAATTACCAAAGCCACAATGGCAATTACCCACCATCAGGGAACTCTAGTAGTGCTTTTGGTTTTAGTAGAAAGTGACTGGAAAACTGGAGACTATGATTAGTCTGAGGAATCTCAAATAGTGCTGCCTTTGGGCACCTCCCATCCATATACCAAACAATGGGGTCCTAGAAACTGTTTGTGGTTGTACATTTGTCATTGTTTTCTCATGATCTACTGTGATTTGGGAACTGTATTGTGGTCCTTATTTAGGAAGCACCTCTGGGATGTAGCACAGTCTGCAAGGTTGTTTCTGCTCTAAGCTACATTTGATGTACAAGAGGCAGGAAAAGAAATGTTGCCCTAACTATTCATTATATATATGTTATTGGGGTGGGGGAGGGCAGTTGTATAGCTCTTGGTAAATCTGCTGCACAATATCTTTTTAGAGTATTGAAAAGCAAAGGTGTTACTTTGAAGACTAAGTTGTGCCTAACACAAGTCATGGTATTTTTCATTGCTGCATAAGCATGTGAAAATTGGACATTGAATAAGAACGAAGAAGAATTGATGTATTTGAATTGTGGTGCTAGCGTAGACTATTGAAAGTACCATGGACTGCTAAAAGGACAAAAGCCTTCTGTCTTGGAAGAAGTCCAGCTAGAGTGCTCCTTAGAGGCAAAGACGGCAAGACGGAAGCTTCCATGTTTTGGACATACTATAAGGAGAAAAGGACATCATGCTTGGTAAAGTAAAGGTGCAGTGAAAAAGAGGAGGGGCCTCAAGGAGATGGGTTCACACTGTGGTTACAACAGGGGGCTCAACGGTAGAAACAACTGTAAGGATGGCCCAGCGTTTCTTTCTGTTGTGCATAGGGTAACTGTGGATTGTAACCAACTCAATGGCACCTAACATTAACATTGACCTTGGATTGTTTTCTGTAATCCTAGGAAGTGGCTTGAAGTTTAGTTTAGTGAGCTCATTAGAATCTGTGCCTAAACGAATCAATAACACTGGCTAGTGTCTTGATAAATCAATGTTCTTTTACTCAGAGAACCGTTCTCATCAGGAATCCAAGACTGTCATCTTGTGAGTGTGTGCCTCCCTCACTGGTTGAGGGTGTGAATTGGTCAGGCACACTTTAGTCTTCTAAGTGATATCCTGGCTCTTTAACCCTTGAAGGGGTCTTGTGCACATATCGGTCTACTGCAATATGTCCTTTGATTTCTTGACTGCCGTTTCCATGATCATTGTCTGAAGGACCAAGCAAAATGAAATCCCTGACAACTTTGATTTTTTCCCCTCTATTAACATGATCTCTATTATTTTTCTTGTGAGGATTTTGGCTTTCTTTTTTTACGCATTGATTTGTAATCCACTCAGAAGACTGTAGTTCTTGATGTTCATCAGTCAGTGATGCAAACACTTCTACCTTTAGTTGTGTCATCTGTACAGTTTGTTAATAAGTTGTTCTCCAATCCTGTTCCTGTGTTCTTCTTCATCTAGTCCAGCTTCTTGTATTATTTACTCAACACACAGATTAAGTAAATATAGTGAGATGGCACAATCCTGAAGCACACCTTCCTGGTTTTAAACCATTCAGTATGCCCTTGTTCTGTTCATATGACTGTCTGTTGGCCCAGGTGTAGGTTCCACTGAACACAGTGAAGTCTTCTGGAATTCTGGAATTCCCATTCTTCTCAATGTCATCCATAATTTGTTATCAATGCCAATGCATAGTCAAGTATGCACAAGTAAACACTTTTCTGCTACTCTCTGTTTTCAGCCAATATCTTCTGATATCTGCAATGAGATTCCACAGGCCAAGCCTTCTTTTGAATCTAATTTGAGTTTCTAGCAACTCCCTGCAGACATACTGCTGCCACCACTGTTGAATGATCCTCAGCAAATTTTTTCTTCCATATGACATTGTTTTATCATTGAACATTCTGTTGGATCACCTTTTTTTGGAATGAATACAAATATGTACCTAGTCCAGGTGGTTGGGCAGGTCTGCCAACTATTTTGTCTTAGATGAGTGAGCACTTCCAGTGCTTCATCAGTTTGTTGAAACATTTCAATTGATATTCTGTCAATTCCTGGAACCTGTATTTGGTCAATGCCATCAAGGTAACTTGGATTTCTTTCTGTAATACCTTCAGTTCTTGATAATATGATAACTCTTAAGTTGTTGAATTGGACCAGTTATTTTTGGTATAATTACTTTGTATATTCTTTGCATTTTCTTTTGATATTTTCATCATTGTTCAATATTTGTTCATAGAATCCTTCAAGATTTCAACTTAGGGCCTGAGTTGATTCTTGAGTTCTTTCAACTTAATATGTGCTGAGCATGGTCTTCTCTTCTGACTTTCTAGCTCCAAGTCTTGGAACATTTAATTATACTTTATTTTGTCATCTCCAGCTGCTCTTTGAAATTTTCTCTTCAACTGTTTTACTTTACTCTTTCTTCCATTCTCTTTATAGTATAAGTTCAAGAATGAATTTCAGAGTCTCTTTTGAAATAAGAGATCCACTTCAATATTTTTTTCTTGTCTTTTTAATGACTTTTTGCTTTCTTCATGTATGATATTCTTAATGTCATCCCACATGTAGTCAGGTCTTCTGTTATTATTTTTCAGTGTGTCAGACTTGTTCTTGAGATGTTCTCAAAATTCAGGTGAGTAGTACTCAAGGTTTTACTTTGGCTACTATAAATGATTTCAATTTTCTTCAACTTCAACCTGAACTTACATATGAGCAATTGATGATCTGTTCCATAGTTGGACCCTACCTTGTTTGGGCAGGCAATTTTGAGCTTCTCCATCATCTGCTCCCACAGATGTACTCAATTTGATTCTTGTACATTTTATCTGGGAAGGTCCATGTGTCCAGTTGCCATTTAGGTGAATGAGTAAAAATATTTTCAATGGAAAAGTTATTGGATTGGCCTAAGTCTATTGTGCTATTTACAGCTTTATTTCTTATGCCAAGGCTATCTTTTCCAATCACTGTTCCTTCCTCTTTGTTTCCAATTTTCACATTCCAATAATCAATAAATATTAATTCATCTTGATTGCATGCTTGATCAATGTCATACTAAAGAAGTTAGTAGCATTCTTCAATTTCTCATCACTAGCTTTAGTGGTCGGTGCATACATTTGAATAATACTTGTCTTAATTGGATTTCCTTGTATGGGCATGGATATTATCCTATCACAGACAGTATTGCACCTCGAGATATAGCTCATTGTATTCTTTATGGCAATGAATTGGGGGAGATCTTCCACTTGAATTTGTCATTCCTAGCATAATAAGCCATTTGATTTTCTGATTCAAAATGGCCAACACCCATCCTTTTCACTAATACTAGTTAAGCTCACCAATATTTAAGACGCTGATCTATCCATGTTATATTTCATTTCTGATGATGTCCAATTTTCCTAGATTCCTATGTTGTAAACTCCATGACCTTATTATTAATGGATGTTTGTCACTATTCTCATTTTGGGTCTTGCCCCATCAGAAAATGAAGGGCCTGAAAGCTTCTCTCCATCCGCATTAGAGCCAATTTTCCTTTGTGGAGGAAGCTCTTCCTGTCAGATTTTTCATGGCTTTCAACCAGATGTTCCCATCTTCTGGCACTATATCTGATAATGTGATGCTGCTATTCATAAGGCTTTCTGTGGTGAATCTTTCAGACTTAGCCGATTTCTTCTTCGAAGTCTGTTCTTTGTCTGGAAGCTCTGCTGAAACCTGTTCACCTTGGATGACCCTGATGGTATATGAAATACCAGTGACATAGCTTCTAGTATTCCAGCAACATGCAAGTCACTACGGTATACCAAACTGATAGACATATGGTAGGTGATGCAAGCAGGAGCTTGAGACACATTTTAACCTTGAGGCTTGCCTGTTTTCTGCTCTTGGAGCCTGACTTTTAAGAGAAAAAGCCCAGCCTAGTTTCCTGGATTTTACTTTGAGGACTAAGGTGTGCCTGACCCAAGCCATGGTATTTAACATTGCTTCATATGTATGTGAAAGTTGGACATCGGAAAGGAAGACCCAGGAAGAGTTGATGCATTTGAATGTGGTGCTGGAGAGAATCTTGGAAGTAGCATGGACTGTTCAAAGGACAAACCGATCTGTCTTAGAAGAAGGCAAGGACAGCAAGACTGGTCTTACATACTTGGGACATATTGTAAGGAGAGACCAGTACCCGGAGAAGGACCTCATGCTTGGTGAAATTGAGGAGCAGTGCAAAAGAGGAAGACACTCAAGGAGATAGACAGTGTGGCTGCAACAATGGCTCAGGCGTTGGAAGAATTGTACGGATGGTGCAGGATCGGTAATGTTTCTTTCTGCTGTGCACAGAGTATCGATGGGCCATAATGACTCAATAGCACCTAACAAACTGGCATCAACAAAGTTTTCTGTGATAAAATACTACCTAGAAGAGAGTGGAGACACCATAGTGGACAGCCAGTCTTCCATATCTTGGCAGATGACAGTAGGTACATGAATAAACCCCACTAAAATAAGCAGATCCTAACCCAGATAAGCAGTGCTGCAGCTAAAAACCAGTCAGTTGCCCTTGAATCAGTTCTGATTACGGTGACTTGTGTGTGTCATAGTATGACAGTATAACTGTACTCCATGAGGTTTTCAATGAAATGATTTTTCAGAAGTTGACATCTATTGTCATAAGTGAAGTGGTACGAGACCAGAAATCTATCTACGGGATAACAGAAGGGTCATGACCAAGTCCATTCATGTCTGAATTAAGTTTTATGTGTGAGCTAATGAAGTATGGTTAAGAAGATATAACTGCATTCTGTCATCTAGAAATGTTTAATAATATTAGTTAAGGGTGATTGGCACCTCTAAAAATAAAGTAACATGGAGCTTTCCAGTTTCCACTCTGACATATAAGAGGCATAGTAGTAAGTTACTCTGTACTTACTACAATAGAAAAACTGAACAAATTGAAAAGTAATGACTTGGACTCCTCTGAAAACTGAGGTCATAGAGGAAGTCACCAGGCCTTTCTTCTGAGGTGTTTCTGAGTAGACCCAACTGTTTGCACCACCCAGCTAATCAAGGGAAAATTTCTAATGAAAAACTTTATGGATTAGAATACAGAGATGTGCAATCCATTTGCCTTTAGTTTTGCATACTTAACTTGCTTGATAGTGCTCTAACAATGATTTGGGGCTCTAAGAGACCCAATGTGACAATAAAGGCTCTCCATGGGGTTTTCTAAGTCGTAATACTAATGGGAGCAGGTTAGCAAGACTTTATCTTACAGAACTGCTGTTGTTGTTAGGTGTCATGGATTCGATTAGCTACAACCCGTAGCGAGCCTAGGCACCACAGAACAAAACACTAGCCAGGCCTGCCTGCACCATCCTCACAATTGTTCTTAGCTTGAGCCCATTGTCGTAGCTGCTGTGTCAATCCCTGTCCTTGAGGGCTGTCCTCTTTTTTTATTGCCCTTGTGCTTTACCAAGTATGATGTCCTTTTCCAGGGACTGGTCTCTCCTGACAACCTGTCCAAAGTATGTCAGATGAAGAGTCACCATCCTTGCCCATAAGGAGCCCTCTGGTGCATTTCTTTCAAGACAGAATGACTGTCCCTTTCGCAGTCACAGTACCGCTGAGTGGGTTTGAATTATAAACATTGTGTTAGGAGCCAGGTGTATAACCATTGCATGACCAGGGCCCATCACTTAAGTTAATACTATTTACCCTCATCTTCTTATCATACTTCATTAGATCACACATAAAACATAGTTCAGAGACATGAAGGGGCTTGGTCATGACCCTTCTGTTATTCCCTGAGCAGATTTCTGCTCTGATGCCACCTGACTTATGACAATATGATGCCAACTTAAATTTAGCTCAATTAAACACAGCTTCTTCAAAGCATACATGTTGATAGCCTATATGGATACTCACACTAGAGAAAAGAACTCACTGCCATCACGTCAAAGCTGTCTTCTAGTGACCACCTATGGGTTTGTGAGACTGTAACTGTTTGTAAGAGTAGTAAGCCCAGTCTTTTTCCCGAGGAGCTGACGGTGGTTTTGAAATGCCGACCCTGTGGACTTCAGCCCAAGGAGTAACACTCCATTGCCAGGGCTCCTTAGGCTAGGCTTAGAATATCATATAATAAAAGGGTTACTGTACATAACATTTTTCCTTCTCCCATAACCTTCTTATGCTTTCTCCTAATTGCTTGACTACCACATTGACCTATATGAAATGAAGAGAAAATGAAGACCAGGAAAAAGAATAAAGAAGTGAGAATAAAGAATTTGGCATTGGGTTGCTAACTTCAAGGTCAGCAGTTCAAATCCAACAGCCACTCAAGATGAAGATGAAACTGTTTGCCGACACAAAGCGTTACTGTGTCAGGACTGCCCGTGGGTCACTGTGTGTTAGAAGTCACTCCATGGCAGTGGGTTGCTTTGTTTCTTTTACTCCAAAGAAGGAAAGGAAAAGTATTTTGGAAAACCAACTCTCTCTACTCCCAGCCCGGGATAATATAGAATCCTTTGTAGTGCAGCAAGGCCACCATTTTCACGATGTCTTTGGATTTCTTTGTCCTCCCTCCATCACCTCCATAAGGAAAACCTGTCACCTGAATGAACTAGTCCTTCCCTTGCCTTCCTCTTAGTCCTGGTAGTGAATAGAGTTCAGCCATTTCTGGAATGAAACTGTCTGAGTTTACACATGGCTCCCTTTCTACCTTTTGCGTACCTGTGGACAAGCTCCTTAAACTCCCTGTATCTTGAATTTCCTCATTGATACAATGCCTAAAAGAGGTTTTGCATGGAGACGATGAATTTATGTATAAATTCATTTACACAAAGCTGTTAGAATAGTGTCGGCATGTAGTAAATACACAAAACAACGAGCTGATAGGACTGCACATCTTACCCGTTTTGCACACACCAGCCTTACCTGCCTGTGTTGAGGTCAGTGGCTGTCTTCCCAGGATTCAGGTGAGGCTTTCCTGAACGCAGATCTATCTGGCCACAGGCGAGAGGAGAGGGATACTTTTTCTGGCCAGATTTATACCCCACTTTAAACTGCTGGCATCTAAATTTAAATCCAACCTCAGACTTTTAAGAGTTTTGCTAATTTACTGAGTCCAGCAAATAACTGTTAGTGCCTGTTGCTTACAGGGTGTGGTACAAGGCGTACCTTTCTGGTTTGGCATCAACTCCTCTGATAAACTCCTTCCCTTCCCCACCCACTCACCCCTTTCTTATGTGAAATTCTATTCCATGTTCACTGCATTTCATATCATTGTAGCATTTAGCTTTGAAACCATGCCCGGAGCCCTGTGGGTAGTGGGCATGTTTGAAGAAATCTAATAAATGAAGGAAAATAAATGTACACAGTGAAAAGTAAATGGGCCACTCATATTGGAAGAAAACCCTAAAAGTGGCTGCCTGTTTGCAAGAACAGGAATAATTTTAGAACAAGTCAGTAATGTAAACAAGGTTAATAATAATAATAAAAAAGCTTAGTAAATACACTGGGTCTGTGCTTTCTACCTTATTTCTGGGTTTCTTCTTTATAAGAGGAGTCTTATGATGACAGGGCAGGTCAGTCTTTGCTTCACTTAACTCTCATTTGAACAATGCTATCTTGAGATTGTAGGTTCATTTAATTTTTCTTTCCAAGCTCTATTGAGAAAAGTACTGGGTCCATTACATGTAAAAGAACGTGGATGCTCTTCAACCTGCTATTAAAATCTTGTTTAATTTGGTTGTTGGTTTTGTTTCTGGGTATATCCTGGCGGGCTTTACTTCTGTCCTGCTCCCTCCTCATTGTGTCTAGGTGGCTTCCAGGACCACTTGTCATGAATGCACCTTCACAGAGATTACCACCCCAGTGTAATGGTCAGAAAGCAACCTTGATGTCTGTGCTGGTTTCATATTTGACTAAATAACTTTCTGAAAATTCTTTTTTTCTACAGAAGAACAGTTGATAAGTAGGAAGGAGCTTTATTTATGGGTTTGCTTAATTTGCTGGGGTGAGCCCTCTGGATGAACATGTCTGCCTCTATTCAGCACTTAACGTCCTTTATGCTTAACCAAGTGCACTCAACCGAGTGGTAAAAGAGCCTGGATTTGGTAGTATACTTGGTTCACATTCTCTCTTCTTTCCTTCTTGGTTCTGAAATGTTAGGTGACTTGGATCCTCTTTCACGAGCCTCAGATGTTAATGTATCAAATGGAACCGTTTCACAAATCCTACCTCTAACTCTCACCTGAACGCTCCTTGGCAGTAAAGATGGCCAGACTTGTCTCACATACTTTGGCTCTGTTATCAGGAGAGACCAGTTCCTGAAAAAGGGCTTGGTAAAATGGAGTGTTGCCCAAAAGAGGACGGACCTGGACAAGGTGGATAATGGGCTTCAACATGACAATAATCGTGAGGATGGTGCAGGACCTGGCAGTGTTTTGTTCTGCTGTTCCCAGAACTGCTGTCCATTGGAACGGACTCAACGGACTCTAGCAACAACCAAAACAACAACCACTCTTGCGGGATTGTGTGAGGAATGTATTACAAAATAAATGTGAACACTATAAAGTAATATTTAAATGTTAGTTATGATTAATCCTTTCCTCCCTCTTGGGAGGTAATTACAATACATATTTTAATTATCATTAAAAGATGAACATAGCAACAGCTGTTTATGCCCTTTCTCTATGTTGTTCTTCAACCAAAGAAGTTTCCCTCGACACTTGGGTGTCTCTGTGTGAGGGTGTCCTTTGACCTGGAACGTATCAGAAGTACTAGAGAGTTGACATCTCAAGAGCAACCCTCAAGTGATGATGGGCATGAGGAGGGAGCTAAACATCCCCACCTTTCTCCTCACTGCAGTGAAAATAGCATTTCAGAGCTATTTTCTGCAGTCCCTCCGAGAGTCTGGGGAGGAGATTGAGCCCCAGTTGCCCAGAGCAGTCCCGTAACACTCCCTTCTGTGCCTCACTTCTGTCATCAAGAGCCTAGAACTTGCTGGGATCATGACCCCATGCTAGGCCTTGCAAGTCGTCTTGGGGTGTGAGTGGATTCTGCCCCAGAGTGACTTATGTGACAGAGGAGAATTGTCTGGTTGAGTTTTCTGGGCCATGATCTTCTTGGGATGGAGTATCAAGTCCTTTCTCTAGCAGACTTGCTGATGAGCTTCAAATGCCTGCTTCTCGGCAGTTGGGAACTTAAGCAGGTGCCTCTAAAATCCTTGGTGCTGGGTCTGATTTGAGGAAAATCAAAATAAGTCAGAGACTCTAAGAAGTTAAGGGGATCACATGAGGCCACAGTACTTGGGAGGCAAAGGGGTTATAACCTCGTTCTGCTGAAACACACTGCCCTTGTGTTATAAATTCTTGATCCCATTTTAGGTTTTGGCTCTTTGATGAAAAGCATAGTGATTATTGAGAAGAACAAAACAAAACTAAACAACATACAAAAAACCCCCCATATATATTTTTTTTCGCTCTCTGCCTTTATATTTATAAATTGTATTTTGAAAAGACACAGTAAAAATGTAGGATGAATATTTCAAAGTGGAACAGAAAAATGAGATCTGGGAGAAAAGAGTGGAGCGGGATTGAGGTTTTGAAAAATTCTGAAACCATACAATTAAATTTACAATTATATTTACTTATTTATAAACATATGAAGCAATTATAGACTTTGTAATATATATTTATAAAGACATACTTTTTATTATACATTATATAAATGTATAAAATACTTGTATACATTTATAAATATATACAAGAGGAAAAACTGTAGGAATGACATTTCTGCTTGGGGAAGATGGCATAAAATTAAGAGAAGTAGAGTTTGTGTTTTTCCTTAAAATTTGACATTCACTTGTTTTAGATTAAACTGAGACACAAGTTTGGTGTGGAGGTA
Source organism: Echinops telfairi (assembly GCF_000313985.2). NCBI lineage: Eukaryota > Metazoa > Chordata > Mammalia > Afrosoricida > Tenrecidae > Echinops > Echinops telfairi. Next base: position 69,895,467 of record NW_022111324.1, read on the forward strand.
CATGAGAGATTATTTAGCAGCTCACAATCCATTTCTATCTCAAGCCTAGATATTATCTAACTTTGTGGACTGGAGAAATGATTCTCATATGATAACAGAATCATTTAAACAACTATCAACTTACTGTGGAGTCTAGAAGTCTGACACATAAATCTGTAATAAGGAGACTATGAACAAATACATATGAAATAGATTTTAGATGAAATTTCTAATATGGATGATTATAGTTGTTAGTTACTGTCAAGCTGACCCAACTCGCAAGATTTGATGGATACAGCTACATGCTGTCTGGGCATATGCCATTTCCATCATTGCTATGAGTTCGTTGTGGGACTATCCTGTCAGTTTATCTCCTTGGAAGATTTCCTCACTTTTGCTGACCCTTTACTTTACCAACCAGATGTTCTTTTCTTGCACTTGGCTTTTCTGATTCTGTGTCCAAAGGAAGCCTTGGCACCTCAGCTTCTATAAAGTATTCTGGATATAATTCTTCTTAGAATGACTTGTTTGTTCTTTTGGAAGTCCTTGGAATATTAAATATTCATCACTAACACCACAAATCAGAATACAGTGATTTGTCATCAGTAAGGGCCAGGAAATGTCTGAAAATCCAGATTTATATGATTAATATTATTTAAAATATTTGATTGCATTATCAAATGTAAGCCAGGAGAGTAGTTAATGTTGTATGTACACAACAGTGTATGTTGTCATGATAACCTTGTGCATTAGAAGATGAAGAAATGTTGATAATGAATTCTGACTTGGTGGATTTAGAACAAACCAATGTCATTGGGCTTCTTGTTCAAAATGAGGCTGCTACTTTGCTATCATTTGTTGAAGAACAGCAAAGTTGCTATAGTTTTGGAATCAGAACTGGCTTCAAATCCTGTTCTAAGACTTTCTAAGCAAATCATTACAATCTTAGTTTTCACAGCCACAAAATAGGGATAAAAATGCTTATTTCATAGTGTTTCTTTGAAGATGAGATGAAATAAATGACATCAAACTATATCATAAATAAAAAAGCCTTCATAAATGATAACATTGGAGTATCACCAAAAGAGTATGTAATGTTTCAATTATTAGCAGAATGTGTAAATTTAGGCTATATCTCTGGTTGCTTATTTGCATCAGAATTAAAATCTCAAAGAAGAGGAAAAAATATACTTCGATGGCAGGTTTACACATTGCTAAAAACAAACAACAAAAAAGTAAACAATAAAAACTCAACCTATTTTAAGATTAAGTACGAAATTACTTGACATGGTGATTTTATGAAAACACTGTCTAGGCAAGAGGTTGAAAAAGAATATATATATATTTATAATAAATTCAAACTTAGCAGCTTTAATTTTATGACTTAGCAATCTACTGGCTCTGATTTATAAAGAGAACCTGCCATTAAAAATATCAACATTAGCCAGGCTAGCAAAAAGAAACTCTCCAGTCAGTTAAAATATCACATTTATTTATATATTAGAAAATACATTTCTCAAGGTCTGAGTTGAGATGGATGTAGTACCTTTTTTTCAAATAATGTTTTACTGGAACACAGTTAAGCCCACCCATTAATGTAGTCTCTGACTACTTTGAACTACAATAGCAAGATGGCATAGTTGTGTTAGACGACATTACCCAGTGAGTGAACATTTTTACATTTGGCCATTTATAAAGTTTGACAACCCCTGGCCAACACAACAAAAGTCTGTATGCAATGCGATGTAGCCATTTATAGTTATACTTAAAGGACGATGTATTTAAGTGAAATAAGCAAATGCTGGAGTTGACAAATTACATTGATCAGAACAGGAGTTCCAATATGATCATGGATGTACACAGAGAGTTGTTCATTTTTGTAAACTTGAAACTAGAGATCACATAATCATGATTTTGTGTTTGAATTTTAAAATGTGGTTTATATTGGAAATCAAGGAGTTGGTCTGATGAACTTCTTAGGGAAACTTACTCCAAAGAGCAATTGAATTGAAAAGAGCCTTGGGATTGCCTGACAGAGGTGTTCGTGTTTTATTTTGATGAATGTATTAAACTAGTACTACCATTGATTCAGCCCATTTCCTCTGAATAAATTAAGAACCTTTCCTTGCAGCTCTCAGGAGCTTCAAGTCTACGCTATTTTTGAAGTGCATGCTTGCATTAGTGGGTTTTTTTTTATGTGAACAACATGGCCACAGGCATTTTGTGGAGTACTTTTGTTGTTTCTGTTACCATCAAGTCAATTTTGACTCATAATTAACCTATGTATAATGGCCAAAAAAGACTATGTATTTTGAACCAGAATAACTGTGGATGCCTTTTCCTGTGCCGTCATCACAGTCAATGCTACGTTTGAGTCTGTTTTTGCAGCCACTGGGCAAACCATTTTGCAAAGGGTTTTTCTCCGACTCTGCTTTACCAAGCGTGAGGTCCTTCTTCAGGGACTGGTCTCTCCTGATAGCTTCTTCAAAGTAAATGATACGGTGTCTTGACACCCTTGTTTCCAAGGAGGATTCTGCTTGGACCTCTCCAATGACAGATCGATTCATGCCTGTGGCCCTTCACAGTGTATTCAATGTTCTTCTTCAACACCTTCTCCAGGCTTCCTTAGCGATTGTCCAGGTTTTGTATGTGTATAAAGCAATTGAAAACAATGGTACACATTAGTCTTAAAAGTGGCAATTTTGTGAAGACATTAAAAGAGGTCTTTTTACAGCACATTTTCTCAATACATTTGGGAAAATACATTGTTTTGTTTCTTGACTGCAGTTTTCATGGGTGCAGATCGTGAAACTACATAAAATAGAATTCTTTAGCTCAGTCATATTTTGAAACTAGAAATTATGTTTACTGCAACAAGAACCAATGTAATCATTTACCTTGAATTTTATTAAGAGAAAACCTTAAGAAGCTTTAAAATAATTCAGTCCATTTAAAAGCATGTTTCTAGGAATGAAGACTACTATGATTTTTAATTCATTGCCTAAGATCAAATGAAGGCTTTGAACTTTAGACATGTATTTCTTAAGATTTTTGAATCATGTAGAAAGTTTGATTTGCTGACTTGGATAATTCTGGGGACTTAATCATACCAAAGGTTTTATAGATAAGTCCTACTTATAAATTGAACTCAATGGAATGCTAAATTATGATGATTAGATCTCCAATTTTGAGTTTATGTATTTTAAGGTTGGACTACCCTTTGGTTAATTCAGTAAGTATATGCTTTTGCACTGATGAAAAGAAATGCGGTATAGAAAAGTCCCTGCACACTATATTTTATGTGTGAGAAGCTCTGACTTGTACTAATGGAAAAGCACACAGCTGGAAAGGGTCTACTGAGAACTACAATAATTTTATCTAGTAGAAATGTGTTTGAGATTAAGCAGCATCTATATAATCTTAAATTAATCATATACTTTAGAATTTTGCAGTAATTTATTTCAACCTTTCCAAACTCAGGTGCTATTTTATGTACGAGAAAAATTGCGAAAGATGAAATGATTTGATACAATTGTGCATGTAGTTAATTTCTTGAAGAGCACAGATTAGAACTTGCCTTCTCGATTTAGTGCCAGTTCCTTTATACAATATTCCTGAGCTAATTAAGAGAGAATGTTCTTGGGAAAGAATTTTGTTAATGGAGTCTGAACTGAGTATTTTGTATGAATGAGCACAGCCAAGTCTAGGAAGCCTGGCATGGCAGCTGGAAATGGACTGGAGAGGAACTGAATTGTCATGAAAATAACAATGTGTTTAACACCATGCCAAAGACTAATATTTTCCAAAATATTTAAAAAGTCATAACAATCCACAAATCTTTAGCAGCCTAAAGAGAAAAGAAAAAGATAATCAACATATTTTGCATTCTAGAAATTGCCAAATTCGGTCAGGTATATAGTTAGTGGAAATTGTTACAGGAAAGCAATGAATGAGTGACAGGCTAATAGGTTATCACTGAGCAAAAATCGTAGAGTCTGGTTGGAATAAAAATAAAAGTTTTTTTTTTTTTGAGAGGCTAGGCCATTTACAAATTAGGAATCACAAGGTCCAGAAGGTACTGAATTACATAATTTAAAGAGGAGATAGTTCAGTATTTTTTTTAATTACAAGGAATTGCAATAAAATTCAATTATTGGTTGATATTTAGTTAATAGTTAGAAAATTGGGAGAGAGCATATCTGATTGATATGAGATTGCGTATGTTTCTAATTTTCATAGTTATAACATACTCATTAAATTGGTATATCTGACCTCAAAACAGTCATGAGATCTTCCTTGAGTGACTACATGGAGAATATATACAATTTTCTGGTTTATTATAAATAGACAAATATTCTGAGAATGGACTTACACCCAATTATATAAGCAGGGTATATTCTTCTTAAAAAAATCATTTTATTGGGGGCTTGTACAACTCTCTTTAAAATTTTTTTTAATTTAAAAAATCCTTTTATTGGGGGGTCTTACAGCTTTTAAAACAATCCATACATCAATTGTATCAAGCACATTTGTACACATGTTGCCATCATCATTATTTAAAAAATATTTTCTTTCTACTTGAGTCCTACTTGGCATCAGCTTCTCTTTTTCCTCATCCTTCCCCTCCCCTCCCACCCTCATGAACCCTTGATAAATTATAAATTATTATTATTATTTTCATATTTTACAGTGGCTGCTGTTTCCCTTCACCCACATTTCTGTTGTTTATCCCCTGGGGGATTATGTGGGGTAAACGTTGATCATTGCAATCATTTCTCCCTTTCTCTCCCCTTTTCCCTATTTCCCCCAACCCTCATGGTATCGCTACTCCCATTGCTGTTCGTGAGGGGTTTATCTGTCCTGGACTCTGTGTGTTAAGAGCTCTTATCTGTACCAGTGTACATGCTCTGGTCCAGCTGGATTTGTAAGGCAGAACTGGTGGGAAGGAAGGGTATATTCTGGAGGAATGTTGTGTATTTCATTGGTGCTATACTGTACCTTGGGTGACTCATCCCTTCCTTGTGAGCCTTCTGTCAGGGGATGCCCAATTGTCTACAGATGGGCTTTGGGTCTGCACTTCACCCCTGCTCATTCTCATCGATATGATTGTTTGTTTGGGGTCTTCTGATGCATGATACCTGCTCCCGTCTATACCTTGTGATCACACAGGCTGGTGTGCTTCTTCCATATGGGCTTGTTGCTTTCCTGCTAGATGGCCACTTGGTTAACTTTAAGTCTTTAAGACCCCAAACACTATATCTTGTCATAGCCGGGCACCATTAGCTTTCATGACCACATTTGTTTATGGACCCATTTTGTCTTCAACAATCTTGTTGGGCAGGTGGGCATCACGGAATGCCAGCTTATCAGAACAAAGTGATCTTGCTTTAAGGGAGGACTTGAACAGTAGATTGGGAAAGTAAATTCATACTGAAATAAGAGGCCTTACCTGACGTTATGAGGATATAGAGCCTAGAGCATGAGATCAAAGTCATATGAGTGATTGTTTTCCAACGATTTTCTCATGGACACAGAAGTTGTGGCTCCTTCTGATGCATCAGACATTCATTTCATGCAGCATCAAGTAGTGTAGGTATTATAATAATGACAATTAGAAGGTATTATACTACCCTGTTTCCCCCAAAATAAGACAATGTATTATATTAATTTTTGCTCCCAAAGATGTACTAGGTTTTATTTTCAGGGGATTTTTTCCACGAAGAAGAATATGGTACACATTTATTGTTTGTTTTATTAAAAGAGATCTCACACTTCCTGTCTGCTCTGTCTGTGCTGCAGCCAACAGTGAGCTGTGCGGTGGCACCCACCTCTACGGCCCAGAGTCCAGAGTTATGGTAGCTTTGGGGGGCCTTATTTTCTGGGAGGTCTTATTTTTTGGGAGGATGCCTTATATTTCAGCAAGAGGCAAAACTGTAAGTAGGTCTTATTTTCGGGGGATGTCTTACTTTCAGAGAAATGGTATTTAGAATGAACAGACCAGCTTGAAGTATAAAATGAAATGAAGAGTCTATCTAAGAAAGAAGAATCAAGCCTGGTCGGCATTGACTTAAACACTTTAACTTATTAGCACATTTTCTTTAAATTTTTGTCTGATTTTTTTCATCTATGCATAACTAGAGTATTAACAATTATATATATATACTTCCACCTCAGCCATTCCAGAAGGAAATCTAGGGTTATTCTATTATTTAATAATATTTTATCAAAGGATTCTAAAGATTTATGTTCAGCAGAGATGACAAGTTCATCCGTGATACTAGATATAATATAGGACAGGCAACAAATAGCTCTTTGAAGTTTCAGAATAATATGCTGTCATAGATTGATTTGAGCCCTCTCCAAATATGTGTCAACTTGGATTCACCATGAGGCTTAGGGGTTTAGCAACTATAGAATGGTTTAATTTGGCAGTCAATTATAATTAATAAATATGGCTGTTCTAGCCATATTTTTTTATGTGATGTGTTATAATTCTGGTATGCTTGTGGCTATAATCCAGATTTGGAGGGAGTTTTTCTGTTACACTAATGGACAGGATTAAGGTGGAGTTAAGTCTTGACCTTAGGAGAAGATGTAAACCAACACACACCTTTTGTTTCCTTGGGACTACTTTACAGAGGATGTGACTTTCATACCATCCTTCATTTTCCTTGGTGGTATGATGGGTGACGGTAGAAGCCCAAAATATGTTCTCAGGATCCTCACATGGATTAGGCTTCCAGTGAATACTCTCTGAACCCAGGGATGTGAAATCGTTTTGTTATGAGAAAGAGCATTGTAAAGTTGATTATGGAAGATGTACTTAGGTTACAATGTAATACTTTATCATTTGATCTCCATTTGGATCCATTTTAAAGTTCTTTCAGTATTTAACATTTTCTAATTTCTTTTTGATTGAAATTTTTCTGTTTTTTCTAGTTGTTTTTTTGTTTGCTTCCTGCTTGTGTTTTGTATGATTTTCTGTATATGAAATTCAGGGTTGAAGTCTCCTCCCTCTTTCCCTGTGGAGATATAACCAATAACCTTTCCTTGGGTGGGTTAGTGCTCTGTTCTCCCACTACCCATTTCTCTCTCTTTTTTGTTTTCTCCAACTCCTTTTTAGTTGGCTAAGTGAGAGTGGTGATACCCAGAAGATGGAGGGAAGATGGGGTAGAAAGGGGGAACCGATTACAGGGATCTACACATAACCTCCTCCCTGGGGGATGGACAACAGAAAAGTGGGTGAAGGTAGATGTCAGACAGTGTAAGATATGACAAAATAATGATAATTTATAAATTATCAAGGGTCCCTGAGGGAGTGGGGCGGGGAGGGAGGGGAATAAATGAGGAGCTGATACTGGTGGCTCAAGTGGAAAGCAAATGTTTTGAGAATGATGAGGGAAACAAATGTACAAATGTGCTTGACACAATGGATGTATGTATGAATTGTGATAAGAGCTGTATGACACACACCCCCCCAAAAAAGATAAAAAAACAAAAACAAAAGGGGATGGGGGCGGGGGGAATAAATGAGGAGCTGATTCCAGGAGCCCAAGCGGAAAGCAAAAGTTTTGAGAATGACGAGGGCAATGAATGTATAAGTGTGTGTCACATAATTGATGTATGTGTGGATTGTGATAAGAGCTGTATGAGCCCAAATAAAATGATTAAAAAATATATAAATTAATAAGGTATTAAAACTTCAAAAACAACAAAAAACAAAACAAAAGAATTAAACACCCCCCCCCCACACACACACACAAAAGAGAAAGAAATCCAGGGTAGGTAGATATATAGAGAGAGTAATTGGATTGGTAACTGGATTGATAATTGCCTAAAGAGATGGCAGGGGCAAATGGGGGCAAATGGAGAGTTAAAAGAAATGAGTATGAGAAGAAAATGTTCTGAAATTGATTGCAGTTATGATTGCACAAATCTTATTAATATGAAGGAATGATGAAATTGTATATGTGAAGTAGTTTTAAAAATTCTTTAAAATGCAAAATCTACACCTTCATCTAAGTCATTCTTTGGTGTCTAAGAGCCAACCTAGAGATAGAGAAATAGCCCAAGATCATTAGAAGGGCACATTCCAGATCTCCATTTGAAATGACAGAGACCACACAGACCATGGCAGGCAGACTATGGAACAGATCCAGAGGAGCAGTAGCATAGTAGGACTATGAGGTAGTGTGACAAGCTAGCTTCCTGGTCCATGGAAGCAAAAGCCGAAGGGACCAGGTAGCAGAGAGACTAAAGACCAAGTGAAACTTGGCTACCATGTGACTGAGAGGTTGAGACATGTTGCTGAGGACCAGTGACTATACCTTATTGTTTGCTGACCCTGATTTATAGTAACCTATTAACGTCCCTAATAAGCCTCCTTGTATTGTCTATGAGTTCTGTGTGGCCATTGCAAGGAATTATTGAACCCAGCTTAGACACAGAGTTCTGGGGGAGGTGAGCTTGGTGTCAGCTTTGGTGAAGTAGGAGAGGGGTGTAGTGGTCGCTCTTGCCCCTGCCTCACGACAATGGGGAAAGCAAAGGAAGTAAACGTGACCACTCCCACTTCCCAAAAACAGTTTACTGTCGGTAGTATGTAATGGGGAAGGGATTAGGGTGCGATGTAACAGTTTACCCAGTCCTGGTATGATGGAAAGGGAGTTGTGGATGGCATCTTTTAGACCTATGGTCCTTGCACTGAGAACCTTCTAGATCTAGCGAAAGATCTAGGATTAACCACCTGGAGATCTCTACGGAATGCCATGACCACAGATATACTAAGAAGCCAAGGCCATTTCCCCAGAGTTGACAGAAAGAGAGAGATTTCCTCTGGAGGAGGCACTCTGAATTAAGAATTCTAGCCTCTTAAACTGTGAGAAAATAGGTTTCTCTTTGTGAGAGCCACCCATTTGTGATATCTCTGTTATAGCAGTAATACATAACTCAAAAACTAGTCAAGGTATGAAGGGGTCCATTCAAGTCAAGTCTGTTTATTAATAGGTAATTTTCAAATATAATTCTTTTGTTTTGGACATGCACTTTAGAGCTATCAGGGTAATATATGCTGGTAGTTTAGGATTGTAGGGTTAAGGGGATTTCTAAAGTCTCATAGGTACTTTGACTCCATATGGACCAGACATTTAAATGGAGATGTATATTGCAACTATATATAGTATAGTTCAACATTAGAATTTATTCTCCCATACTATTCTTCCATATAAGAACATATTCATATAGGCCATAAACAATATCATTTTCATTGTTATTTTGCAGAGAAAGAATGGCTTGGTTCATTTAGAGAAATGGCATGACAAAAGGCCAATTTTCTTTGGTGCTACTGCAGGGTCTTTATACAAGGGTATGAAAAAATATCACCACAAAATCATAGAAGCTTTTATTAAACTACAATATATCAAACTATGAATCTATTCTTTGTCACTATATCCTTCCCATAGATTGATATGCTTCTGAAGGTGATGTTTCATATCTCTATCCCTTTCCCAAATACATCTGAGCTCTTTCATTTATATCCATTAAAATGGCAATTTTGACCCTTGAGGGACTCAAATTGTGTTCTTTATAAATATTCTTTGAATTTGAAGCAAAAACAAGTCTTAAGTGCAACACCAGAGCTGCATGTGGAAGGGGCAAGGTTTCCCAACAAAATTCTGAGAGGCCAACCCATGTTATCCTTGAAGAATGATTGGGCACATTGTCATGGTGGAAAGAAAATTCTTCTGTACAAATGTCTGGACTTTTTTTTTCACCAATGCAATTTTCAATTTTATTAACACTCCATAATGATTGTTCTATGGGAAAATTTATCAAGATTACCATTTTGGGTCCCTTAAGAAACAGTTATCATAACTTTCTGAGCTGACATATGCCTTGGATTTAACTGTTCAGCCAATCCCCTGGAAAACGACTCTTTATTGGTCATTTTGTTTTCTTCCTTTCTTTTCCTTTTTCAAAGGCACCCTAACAAGACGAAGGCATGTTGCCGCTGTTGTTAGGTGCCACAGAGTTGGTTCTGGCCCATAGCATACCTTGCACAACCAACACAACACCCCATGGTCCTGCGCCATCCTCACAATTGTTCCTGTGTCTGAGCCCATTGTACAGCCATTGTGTCAATCCATCTAATCAAAGGCCTTCCCCATTTTCACCATCCCTCTGCTTTACCAAGCAAGATGTCCTTCTCCAAGGACTGGTCTCTGCTGACAATATGTGTGAAGCATGTAAGTCGAAGTCTTGCCATCCTTGCCTATAAGGAATACTCTGACCTTACTACTTCCAATACAAATTAATTTGTCCTTTTAGCAGCTCATGGTACTTTCAACCTTCTTCTGCTGCACCATAGTACAAATGCATCCCTTCTTCTGTCTTCTTATGCAATGCCCAACTTTCACCTGCATCTGATGAAATGGAGAATACCATGGCTTAGGTCAGGCTCCATTAGTACTCAAAGTAACATTCTTGCTCTTCAATACTCTAAAGAGGCCTGGTGCATCAGATATACCTAATGCAATATGTCTTTTTAATTTCTCTATCTTTTGTTTTGTTTGTTCATATTAGGGTGTATCTCAGAGGTGTTATATGTTTTCTCATTTTTATCTCTTGATTGCTCCATGGGCATTGATTATCAATCCAAGTAAGACAAAAATACATGGCAGCTTCAATCTGTTATTCATTCATCATGATATTACATATTGATCCAGCTGTGAAGATTTTGGTCTTCTTTATGTTGAGTTGTAATCCATACTGATGACTACACTTCTTTATCTTCGTCAGCAAGTGCCCCAATTCCTTTTCCCTTTCAGTAAGCAAAGTTGTGTCATCTTCATACCACAGGCTGTTAATAAGCCTTCATAAGGTTTTCAGCAGTTTCTTCCTGAATATTTACATTAAAAAATAAACCTGTACGTGATTGTACTGGAAATCTAGGAGAAATACTTAATAAAAAAATTCCATCTTAAAGGCTTGAAGATAAACAAGTGGCCATCTAGCTCAGAAGCAACAAAGCCCACATGGAA
>NW_022111324.1:69906764-69919342 GCF_000313985.2 Echinops telfairi
TACAGATAGGAACTGGAAACACAGAGAATCCAGGACAGATGATCTCTTCAGGACCAGTAGTGAGAGTGCTGATGCCTGGAGGGTGGACGGAAGGTGGGGTAGAAAGGGGGAATTGATTACAAGGATCTACATATAACCTCTTCCCTGGGGGACAGACAACAGAAAAGTGGGTGAAAGGAGATGTTGGACAGTGTAAGATATGACAAAATAACAATAATTTATAAATTGTCAAGAGTTCATGAGGGAGGGGGAAATGGGGAAGGGGGAGAAATGAGGAGCTGATATCAAGGGCTCAAATATAAAGCAAATGTTCTGAGAATGATGATGGCAACTAATGTATGAATGTGTTTATCAATCTTTATCCTTTCTTAATTGAAATAAATAGATTAAAGTTTTAGCTCTCTTGTAATACAGCAGCAATGTCAAGCACATTGAATATCAGCAATATTCTTATTTAAACCTTATGATATATGTCTGCTTACTCAGTTCTGTGTAGTTAATTTTATTCTTAAGTCATTCTTGATTGGCAGTAATCTGAAATCTCCCTTGGCTTCTTTGAGAAAGTTCTTGAAATCTTGGTTTGGTCCAATTGTATCCAAATTTGAAACATATATAAGTCTGATATAGGCCATTTTTGTCAAGGAATGTATCTGTAGAAGCCAAACTTAAAATTGTCTTGATTAACTTCTTAAAAGTGAAATCCTGATAATAATTAATTTAAAAATAATACAAATTTAAAATAAAGCCAATTAAAAATATTAGGTAAAATACTGTACCTCTCTGTAAAATGATTAATCTTCATAAAGATCTTAAGATCTGATATATAATTGAGACAATATTAGGATGTACCAAGAATAGACAGTCAAATCTCTAGAATTATGAATAAAATTTCCATAGTGAATGCTGTAAATTCCTCAGGAATTTATTTGAATGAGAAGAGGAACCCTTGACTAGCCAATTCATCAGACAACTCTACTGCCAAGATTCTACTTAGTTCCCAAATATATATGTTTCAATATCTTTTATGAAGATGAAATATTTGAAGAAATCTCTTTGGGTTATAATCCATAAACCACGTGAGGCAGAGAGGGGAGGTGAGATGATCAGTTAACACCTGTTGTTATGAACTCCTTACCCAACAGTACTTTTGGCGGACCTGCTATGAATGTGGGCAGCTCCGCAGTGAAGAGCAGGTTATGACTGTCTGGGGGAAAAGTGAGGGAAGACAAGTGAAGAGTTAGAAAAGCTACCCTACCTCCCTAAGGTGCTGCTAGCCCCTAACTGCAATTGATGCTAGTAAACCGGAAACATTGGGTTTATTCTGACTCATGATGTCAGAATAGAACTTTTAAAGAATTTAACACATAAATAAATAGGAGCCAATAATTATGTTATGGGTCTTAAGTAAAATCTTTGTCAAAACAAAAATACAGTCTAGTATTTTCAAATCATAAGGAAAAATAAATTCATCTCAAAAACATTGGAAGTACTTAGGAAAATTAGACAAAAACTTACAGTAAGCAAAAATAAAAGGGAAAATAGACATAAATGAAAAGAACAGCAATAATTATACTAAATGAAAATGAGTAAAACAGATTTATTGAGATTTCTGTCAAGATGGTGGGCTAGACAGACAGGCTCCTCCTGTCTACAGGGCTCACCACAACAAAGGCAAGGGAGACCACATGGAGCAGGTATAAATGATAATCTTGAGACTTTGAGTTTCAGAGAAAAGCATAGAGAAATGGGGCAAATACTGAATAAGAGAAGAAGTTGAACAAAACAATGGGAAACAGGAGAAAAATTGGATCATCAATTTTCAACTGGTCTGATGCAGTATAGCCAGGTTGAACATTTGCAAGCAGCATGACAATCAGGCCAGGGACTCAATCGTCACATCCACTTGTGGAGAACCACTCCAGCAAACAATGGGTGCTGGTTAGAAAGTGTGGTCTCCCACGTGTTCCACACCCCTTTCCAGAGATCAAGTGTAGTCAGCCTCCACCCTCATCCACAGAACTGTCAGTGACACCACCCACCCCATGGACGCCCTGCACCATCTGAGGTCAATGTAGCACCTTTTAGAATGAGCGCCAGGTCAATGCCATCCCCATGTAGAGGATTGTGCTTTTCATTTCCTCAGGGCAGCAAAACATGCCATGCTGGATGGAAGTTTTGCCCTCAGCCACCCTCTCGGAAGGCAGAAACTACTCTACCAGAACTAGACATTTTGCCTCCAGCCACAGTCTAGGCTGGTAAGAATTTAGTTCAAGTTTAGGTTCCGGTAACGCTCATGACCTCCTTGCTGGCAGAGCACATTGGAACATATTGGATCCTTTTTGGCCCACAAAAGTATCAGTTGAGTGCTCTGCCCTGAACTCCACCATTTTCTCCTTTCTTTTCTTTTGCTTACCTTGCTTTCCCCCTGATTTCCCCTCTTTACTTTTATTCCCTACCCTTCTTTTCCTTCCCTAGTCTCTCTTTTATTCTTTCTCCCCTCGACCTGTTTCTTTATTTTCTTTTTTCTTAATATCTTAATCTTTCTTGATGCATGCTCTATTCTGTCTCTTCTATATTATTTTCTCTGTTGCTTTTCCTCTTTTTTCCACCTCTTCATAATCTTGTAAGGAGGCTGCAATAGTTTCCCCATTGTCCAGTTACAGCCTCACCTCCTGCAGCCCCATGCCTTGAGTGAAGACCATCACCTGCTCTGGTGTCACATGATCAATTATGGATGATGGTCAGTATCACCTCTACCCACCTGAAACATATCTGCATGACGGTAAACAGAGATCAGTGCACATACCACCATCCTTTGTACCCATCAGAAAATAGGTATTATATTGTTAGTAGATGCTGGTGAGTCAGTTCCAACCCATAGTGACTCTGTACACAACAGAACAAAACCCTGCTGGATCCAGCATAGACCTCATAATCATTATGTTTGAGACCATTGCTTCAGTCACTGTTTAAATTTATCTTCTTGCAGTTCTTTCTCTTTTTTGCTGAGTTTCTACTTCACCAAGGATGATGTCCTTTTTCAGTGATTGAACTCTACTGCTAACACACCCATGTGAGGCGAAGTCTCACCATTTTTGCTTCTAAGGAGCATGCATGCTGTATTTCTTCCAGGCCAGCTTTGGTTGTTTTCCTGACAGTCCATGGAGACAGGTGGTTAAGTCCTGTCAAACTAGTTAGCAGAGGAGTACAACCGTCAAACTCAGGTATATAAAAAGAAAATTAAGTTTAAAAATTGCTAAAAATATATCTGAATAAAGCACATCAAAATACAGTCACCAATTAAATCCAAACACAACACTACAGTGTCTCTGAGACAGCAGACACCATCAGTTTATATGAAGACACAAGTCAAAGTGGCCAACCAATTGACTGACATGCAGAGCCATAAAGCTTTTCTGAGCATGAAATGATAAGGAGTTCTAAAGAAAGGCTTTTTGGTATCATCAAAAGATGAGGAAATAGAATAAAGAAAAAACACTGAAAAAATTTTGAAGAATTCAGAAAAGCACTACAAGAACAAATGCACAAATTATATAAAATATTTGAAATAATAAAAAAAATTCAGAACATAATACTTGGATATCAGAAATAGATGATGCACTGACAGAGTAAAATAATATAACTAAATTAATGGAAAAATGAATTTGAAAGGTTGAAGATAACTCTCTCAATAATAATCTGTTAAAGGAAGTCAGAACAATTTTTTTTAAATGATAAAAGCTTAGAATGAAATGGGATGGCATCAAGTACTCCATTTGGATATAATTAGAATCCAAGAACAGAGCAAAAAAGGAGAAGGAAAAGAAAAAAATGTACAGAGTAAATTGTCAAAGACTTATTGCTAGTAAACTATCCAAATCTCATGAAAAAAATGAAAGACGTGAATTCAAGAAGCTCAATAATCCCAAATAAGATAGACTCCAAAGGAAAATCACCAAGTCAGCAAAATTAAACTTTCTAAACCCTAAGACAAGGAAATAATATTGAAAACCACTTCAGAAAACATGAAAAGTTACCCACAAAGGGGACACAATAAGACTAAACTTTGTTTTTTCGGTAGAAGCCATGAAGCAAGAAGGCAATGGGATGACATAAAGAGAATGTTCATTATTATTTCATTGGAGTTTTTCATGAACTTTTTGCAGGCCTCTGATGTCAGACTATTAAAAAGATATTTCTGACCAAGACTCATATTATGCACAGCAAAAATTGTCCTTCTGATACTATAGTGAAATAAAGAAAATTCAAATAAACACAAACTAAAGGAATTCATTAAAACCAGATCAGTATTATATGAATCAATAGCAACAGTTATTTAAATAAAAAAGCAACAATTTCAGAAAAAAATGGAAATTAACAAACATGACAGAATCTCTCAGAAATCCACCCAGAATGATACAAAGTAGAATAAATCTAAAAAACTGGGAATAGGAAATTAGATACAGATTTATAAATGAGGACAACTTAAAAAGTAATTAGGGTGAATAAATAATCTAGTCACAGTTCTTCCAAATGTAGTGAAAATAAAAATGACTGCAAGATAGAATATTGTTTTTAAATTCGGAGCAAATATTAAGATAGGTTGGACTCAAAGATAGGTTGAACAACTCTTCAAAATGCAAAAGAGCAAAGTCATAAATATTTAGCAAACACTAAAACAACAATGAAGAAAATGCTAATTAACCCCAAAACACAAAATGAATTCAGAACAGAAAATAATCAGTACAGAGAATAGAAAAAAATCAGGAACAGAGAAATCAATAGAATCACAAAAACAAAAGAAAACAAATTCAGAACATATAAAATTAAAAAACAAAGTAATATCCTCAAACAATCAAACTAAAACATCTGCGCACACACATGCTTACACAGTGAGAGAAAATGGCAGCAATAAATTAATACAGATTAATACATATTTTGTATAGAAAGGAATTAAATGCATATTTCAAGGGACAGAGAGTAGCAGAATTGACCCATCAATAAACCACCTAGAAGAGACACATCTTAGATACAAATATGAACATATATTAAAAATTCAGGTTGGAAACATTTTTTAGGCAAATGACAATCAAATTAGAACAAGAAGGGTTATAACATTTTCTCATAACATAGACTATAAGACAAAAAACAGCATAAGAGACAAGGAAGTACATTATATATTTATTAAAGGGTGAATTGAACAAGAGGACATAGCTATAATACATATTTATACACTCAATAAAAGAGGCTCAAAATATATAAATTCTAAAAAAATTGAGGAGAGAGATAGATAACTCCACAATAATAGTAGGAGATTTTAATACACCACATTTGATGAGGGACAGAATGACTGCAATAAAATTCAATATACAGAGGAACTAAACAATACAATCAAGCAACTTCATCTCAGAGACATATACACAATATTCCACATGATTATAGCTAAATACACATTCTTTTCCAACACCCATGTAACTTTTTCCAAAATAAATAATATCTTATGGCAGAGTAAACCTTAATACATTTTAAACCATTATAATACCTCAAGGCATCTTCTCAGATCACAACTCTATAACGTTAGAAATGAGCAATAAGAAGAAAAAAAAAAAAAGAAGATTAAAAAAAATCAAACACCCTGTTTAAAAACTACTGAGTAATATGATAAATAAACCTAAAATAAACCATTTCTTGAATTAAATTAAAACTAAAGTACAAAATATCAAAATCTTTGACACGCAGCAAACACAGGGCTTAGAATATGTTATAGCAATAAACACAAGCATTAGAAAAGAGAAAAGAACCAAAATAGACACATTAGCTAAACCAATATTTCCAGCAATTAGAAAAAGAGCAGCAAAACAAAATCAAAGTTACCAGAAGAAAATACAAACTAAAGATTTCAACAGATATAAATGAAGCAGAAAACAGAACAAATAAATCAACATGACTTAAAATTGGCTCTCTGAAAAATTAATGAAATGAGCAAACCAATGAAAATATAAGAAAAAGTAGAGAAAGATGCAAACAGCATAGATAAGAAATGAAACAGGCAATGCCACAACTGAACTAAGAAGGATAACAACAAAATACTATGAAGAACTGTACCCCAACAAATTTGAAAACATAGATGAAATGTATGCATTCCTAGAAAAAACACGAGTTCTCTACTGTGGTAGTTACATAATTTTTCAGGTCAACTTGAAGATATATCAAATTGTAGGAGTGGAGTTCAACTTGTCAATCAAGTCACAGCTTGGTGATCTCACTTGAAGATGAGACCAAGATAATATACTGTAGCTTTCTGGAGGCTGGCCTTTCTCTACCTCTGCCTTCCTGCCTGCTAGATACCTGTAGAGCTGTGGGAGTTCTGCATGTTTTCCACCAACCTTAGCTCCTCAAGACTTTGTACCCATTGGCTTGTGATTTTCCTGTATCCTTCATGGTTCATTGCATGTGGCTGTGTGAATCTTAAGAGGGACTTATGGATCTGTATTGGCCTTATGGACTTGAATTGGACTTGGCTTAGTTGTTTCCTTGATCTATAATTGCTTCATGGTATAAAGCTCTTTCATACAGGTATATGAGTTTTACTGGATTTGTTTCTCTAGTCAACCCAGCTTAACACACCTAAACTAACAGAGACTGATGCAAACATTTTGAATAAACTATTAACAAACAAAGAACTTGAACAAGTCATTTAAAAAAAAACAATAAAAAATAGTCCTGGCCAAATTACTTCCTTGGTAAATTCTAACAAATATCTGGAGAAGAGCTGGGAGCAAAAGAGAGACTGAAAGCTTTCTTCTTGTGAATGGGAACCAGACAAGGATGTCTTTTTCCACTCTACTCAATACTGTAATAGAAATCTTAGCCAGAGCTATACAGCAAGGAAGGGGAAGTAAAGATATCCAAATTGGCAAAGTAGAAGTAAAACGGTCTCTATTTTCAGGTGTTATGATCCTATGCATTTAAAATCCCAAACATTGGGCAAGAAAATTGCTGGCACTAATTGAAAGATTCTGTAGTGGGGTAGAAGATCAATATATAAAAGCACATTGGATACCTTTATGCTAACAAAGGAGATTCAGAAAAACAATAACATTTACAATGACAACCCAAAAGATAAAATGCTTATGGAAAAAATGCTTGGGAATAAATCTAACTGGATATATAAAAGGATATCAAAAACTATAAAACACTACTACAAAGAGCCAAAAAGAGGACATATACCATGTTCATGGATAGGAAGGCTTGGTATCGTGAAAATTCAATATTATTCAAAATGGTTGTGAAAATTCAATATTACTCAAAATGGTCTGCAAATATAATGCAATCCTCATCCAGATTATATCACCATTTTTTGAAAGGAAAAAGACCCCAGATAAGAAAATCACACCAAAGAATAAAGTAGGAGGCTTCATATTTTCCCCTCTCAAAACCAATTACATAACCGTTGTAGTCAAAGCAGCCTAGAACTGGTACACTGACAAACATATAGACCAATGGAAAATGACCTCTGGCAGATGATTTTTTGACAAAAGTTTTAGGTGAAAAATATGGAAGAGGTAGTTTCTTTAACAAATGGTGCTTAAAAAGTTGGATATCTATCTGAAGAAAAATGAAACAGCACTCGTATCTTACACCATACACAAAACTAATTCAAGATGGATAGACTGCCTAAAGGTAAAAATTAAAGCAATTCATACACAGGAATAGGGGCTAACTTAGGGGCCCTAGTACATATTAATGTGCTATCAAACATAAGGAAAAATACACAAACCAGAAGAAGACAAACTAGATGTCTAGAACTTACTAAAATCAGACACTTAACTACATCAAAAGATTTAACCAAAAGAATAAATTGAGAACTCACAAACTGGAGACATTTTTTTGGTTATGGCACATTAGACAAGGGACTAATCTCCATACTTTTTAGAAAATTTCAACAGTTTAACAAAAAAAAAGACAAACAATCTCATTTAAAATGGGTGCAAGATATGAATGACAATCCACCAAAAAAGATATTCAGGAGGCAAACAACCATGAAAATATGCTGCAAGCATTAGACATTATTGTTGTTAGGTGCCATTTAGTAGATTCTAACCCATAGTGACCTTATGCGTAACAGAAAGAAACACTGCCCTATCCTGCGCTACCCTCACAATTATTTTTATATTTTATATTGTTACAGCCACGGTGTCAATCCATCTCATTACGGGTTTTCTTCTTTTTCATCACTCCTCTAATTTAACAAGCATGGAATTCTTCAGAGACCTGTTCTCCTGACAACATGTCCAAAGTATTATTCAAGAGGAAATCTTACCTTACTTGCATCTAAGGAACACGCTGGTGGTACTTCTTCCAAGACAGATTTGTTTGTCCTTTTAGAAGTGTATGGCACTTTTCGATATTTTTTTCCAGCACCAAAATTCAAATGCATAGATTCTTTTTTGATCTTCTTTATTCAATATCCAACCTTCACATGCATGTGAGACAATTGAAAATACCATGGCTTGGGTCAGGAGAAGTAATAACCTTGCTTTTCAATATGCTAGAGAAGTCTTGTGTAGCAGATTTACCCAGTGGAATATGTCTTTGATCTGACTGCTGCTTCTGTGAGCATTAATAGTGGATCTAAGCAAGACAAAATCCTAGATAACATCAACCTCTTCTCCATTTACCATTATTCCAGTTGTGAAGCTTCTAATCTTCTTTATATTGAATTGTAATCCATGCTGGAGGCATGATCTTCATCAGCTAGTCCTTCAAGTCCTCCTTACTTTTAGCAAGTTGGGTGGTATCATCTACATATTGCAGGTGGTTGTTAATTAAGCCTTCCTCCAATCCTGAGCCACCATATAATCCTCATATAATCCAGTTTCTCTGATGATTTTCTCAGAGAATAAATATGATTATTTGCTCAGAGAATAAATAAAGGTTATTTGTTCAGTTTGAATAAATATGGTGAAAAGATACAACTCTGTTGCACGCCTTTCCTGATTTTAAACCAGGCAGAATTCTCTTGTTCTGTTTGCACAATTGCATCTTGATTCATGTACAAGTTCCTCATGAGCACAATGAAGTATTCTGGAATTTCCATTTTTCTCAAGGCAACACATAGCTTGTTATGATCCACACAGTTGAGAATGCTTTGGCAAAGTCAATAAGCACAGGTAAACATCTTTCTGGTATTTTCTGATTTCAGCCAAGATCATATGACATTAATGATGATGTCCCATTTTCTATGTCATTTCTGAAACTGGTCTGAACCTCTGTCAGCTCCCTGTTGATGCACTGCTGCAAATATTGTTGGATGACCGTCAGCAGAAATTTACTTGCATGTGATACCAACATTGTTCTGTAATTTGAGCGTTCTGCTGGCTACGTTTTTTTGGAATTGATAATAACATGGATTTCTTCTAGTAGGTCAAGTAACGCTCTTCCAAATTCCCTAGCATAGACAAGTGAGTGCTTCATCAGTTCATAAAACATTTCAAGTTGTCTTCCATCAATTACGGGAGTTTTGTTTTTGGCTCATGCTTTCAGTGCAGCTTGAACTTCTTCCTTCAGCGCCATTGGTTCTTGCTCATATGCTACCTCCTGAAATGATAGAATGTCAACTAGTTCTTTTTGGTATAATGACTCTGTGTATCTTCTTTTGATACTTATTACATCATTCAATATTTTGCCCAATTGAACTTTTAATATTGAAACTTGAGGCTTGAGTTTGTTGGTTTAGTTCTTTCAGTTAAGATATGCCAAGTTTTATTCTCCCTTTTTGGTTTTCTAATTCTAGATCTTTTCAAATTTCATTATAATATTTGGGTTTATTTTCTGGAGCTGCCTTTTGCAAGTTTCTATCAGCTCTTTGATTACAGAATACTCTGAAAGAGATTATATTAGAAGGTCTTATATAGAGTGAGAGAAAACTGTGGAACAAAACTGAAAATCATTAAAAGGAACCAGCTTAACTGGTTGGGCAAAGACTAATAGAATCTGTAAGACTATGTCTCTTTGTTGCCCTTCAGGTCAGGAACCGCAATTGCAGTGACCCATTAGTTAATATGTGTCAACTCCCTAGGTAGTGTTTTTTTTTTAATCCTTTTATTCAGGGCTCATACAACTCTTTTTTTTTTTTTTTTTTTTAATCATTTTATTAGGGGCTCATACAACTCTTATCACAATCCATACACACATCAATTGTGTAAAGCACATTTGTACATTCATTGCCCTCATCATTCTCAAAACATTTGGTCTCCACCTAAGCCCCTGGCATCAGCTCCTCATTTTCCCCCTCCCTCCCCACTCCCCCATCCCTCAAGAACACTTGATAATTTATAAATTATTATTTTGTCATATCTTTCCCTGTCCAACGTCTCCCTTCACCCACTTTTCTGTTGTCCGTCCTCCAGGGAGGAGGTTATATGTAGATCCTTGTCATCAGTTCCCCCATTCCAACCCACTCTCTCTCTACCCTCCCAGTATCATCACACACACCACTGGTTCTGAAGGGATCATCCACCCTGGATTCCCTGTGTTTCCAGTTCCTATCTGTACCAGTGTACATCGTCTGGTCTAGCCATACTTGCAAGGTAGAATTGGGATCATGATAGTGGGGGCAGGGGGCAGGGAGGAAGCATTTAGGAACTAGAGGAAAGTTGTATTTTTCATTGTTGCTACATCGCACCCTGACTGGCTTGTCTCCTCCCTGAGACCCTTCACCCCTTCTTGTCCCCATGTTCCCACCCTCCACCTTGGTCCCCTTGCTCAATATTCAACCAAAAAAAAAAATAGAACTATAAGGTGAACAATAACACCAGAGAGGTATGCAGTCCTTGAAACAATGAACCATTTAAGATAGAAAGGGCAGCATTTTCCCATGGAAAAAGTCCAGAAATAGTACGGGTTAGGGAAGAAGGAAAAATGAAAACCCTGATAACCACAGGGTGGAATTGGGATTTCTGATACTATATACTAGGGACATCTAGTTAAGTACTTGGTATGGCTCTTTAGCGATTGCTCTCCCGATTGTGATGTATTATGAGTTGCTCTCCTCTAGACCTTGGTCATAAGCCCATTTTGGAGGGAGTTCTCTGTTAGGAAGTTTCTCCAAATGGCTGTCAGAGTTTCTGATTTGGGACTTTACAGTATCCATAACCATGTGAGCCATTTCCTTAACCCTTTGTGAAAAATTCTGAATTGAATTGCAGAACCCTGGGATGTGTGGGAATTATCTAAGGGGAAGCGTGGTGGTTGATTTCAGGGACATGGAGTGGTATAGAATTTTTGGAAAGTTGAATATTTGGGACATCTTTAATCTCCACCTTGTTGGGACTGTTGCTTTTAGATGCCTTTGAGTTGGTTCCCACTCCTAGTTCCCCTATGCACAAGTCTGAAATGCTGGTCCACAGCAACACCTCTTCTCAGCCAGCAGCCTAGTCTCAATCTGGTCCTCAACCTCTCAGCTACATGGTACCTTGACTTTTGATTCTGTGGGCCAGGAAGCCAGCCTGTCACTCTACCTCGGGGTTTTATAGTCTTGGTAGGCACTACATCTCTTCCTCTGTCCTATAGTCTCTATGACCATAGTTTCTGGTATCTGCCCTTGGTGTCTCCTGCCACTTCAAAGAGAGGTCTTGGACGTGGTCTTTCAATCGGGTTTCTCTCTGTGTCTTTTCCTTTTCTTTTGATGCTTCCTACATCTTTCAATATTATGTCCATAGGATCTTTCGATATTGCAATTCAAGACTTGAATATTTTCTTGAGTTCTTTCAATTTAAGGTATACCGAGTATGTTCTTTCTTTTCTATTTTTTCTAATTCTAGATCTTTACATATTTCATAAATTCCATCTTACTTGGTGGCTACGGGTAGGAATTGACTCAATTGCAGTGGGCAGAGTCCTCATCAATGTGGAAGAGCTCCAACTTCCTTCCTGTGGTCTTTCATTAAGACAAAATTTTGTAGTCTGACATTCTAAATTTGCTTCAAAATCTTTAGTTTGTGCTTTTACCACTAAGGTCACCATCATCTATGGAAGTAAGGAGCTTACCGCAGGTCTGTCTAAATAAGATAGGCTGGATGAACAATCTGGAGGAGAAAACAACGGGACTGACAGTTCCGGATGGACATGGGAGATGGGGAGGTGGGGGGAAAGGTAGTGTTGTTAACAAACCCAGGGACAAGGAAACAACAAGTGATTCAAATCAGTGGTGAGGAGGGTGTGGGAGACCTGGTAGGGCAGGATCAAGGGTAATGTAACAAAGAGGAATTGCTGAAACCCAGGTGGGGACTGAGCATGATAGTGGGACAGGAGGAAAGTCAAAGGAAATAGGGGAAAGAGCTGGGAGGCCAAGGGCATTTATAGGGGTCTACATGAAGGCATGTACATATGGAAATATATTTATATATAAGGATGGGGAAATGGATCTATGTGCATATATTTATAGGTTTAGTATTAAGGTAGCAGAAGGACATTGGGCCTCCACTCAAGTATTCCCTCAATGTAAGAGTACTTTCTTCTATTAAATTGGCATTCTATGATGCTCACCTTCCTGACACAACTGCTGAAGACAAATC
>NW_022111324.1:69920276-69939957 GCF_000313985.2 Echinops telfairi
GATGCCAGGAGCTTAGGTGGAGAGTAAATGTTTTGAGAATGATGAGGGCAATGAATGCACAAATGTCCTTTACACATTGATGTATGTATGGATTGTGATAAGAGTTTTATGAGCCCCTAATGAAATGATTAAAAAAAAAAGAAGTAAGGAGGTTATAGGTTTTGCTTCCTAAGATGGTGACTCACAAACTTGTAGCAAAGTGAGATCACTACAGCAACCCTGGGTAGGCCCCATGATTCTTGTGTAACAGCATCAGATAATTTACCTATCTCTTTTCATCCTGCAACGAGGGGACAGTTTTACTACCTGGAAATGTGACTATTATGGATGTATGGAGGATAAAATCATTATCATATGGGACAATTTACATGAAATGACCAAGCTGCTGAACTAATTAAACTGACATTTTGTGCAGATTTTTAATATGGAATTCTCAAGATCACAACATCATTTAGTATAATCAATACAAATAGATAGCATTTATTAGTTGTTTCTCTCTATGCTATATCATGAGCAAAGCACTTAGCACGCATTATCTAGTTTACTATTCACAACAATGCTGTATGGAAGGCTGATTACCCCATGTGGTAAATAAAGGCTCTGAGGCTTATAAAGTTCATGTAACTTGTCTGGTCTCAGCACTGATTCCTGGGAGAGTGACTTGATACCTGCTCTAACAATGACCAAGACCCTTTATTACTCACCGAGTGTAATGATGATCTCGGGTAAGGACAGAGATCCATACTTTACTCAGTAGGAAACAAACAGAGAAAATGAAACGGCCTAGTAATTATCCAATGACTGCCTTTCCAGCTTATCTCTCCCGTCTTCATGGCAGTTTATGAGGCTACACTCTAGAACATTTCCTTCACGGTTGCCAAATCTATCATTTAGGCAAATTGCTTTTAGGAAATATCTGGCTTGGGGGAATCTTTAGGGAAACAGATCTGTCTTTTTATTTGCTGATTCATGTTGGACAGTACATGACAAGAATATCAGGAAACAGAGCTGCATATTCCTTCATTGAATGCCCTTTCTTTTCTTGGTGCCTCTAGGAGGCCACTTGGGATTCCCTGTAGACAAGAAATCTCTAGAGAAGTTTGGAGATGACTGTTAGAATTTTGTACTTTCACGTACAGCCAATGTGGCTGCATTTGCCACAGGAAATTCATTCCGTAGGGAGTTCCAATGTCTCTCTTTTCAGTCTTCCCTCAGATTTCTAAAAATATTAATTTTCAAACCTGCATTCCGTTTTTTCAGGAATGCTTTTGTACTTAACACCTCTATGAACTCTGTGACCAAACACCCTCATCTGGAAGGTCCGTTCAGAGCAGGCTGCCAAATTCAGCTTGTAGCTCTATAATTTCTTAGTTATAAACGTTTCTTCCACTCTTGACAGATGGAATTTAATACACAGATCATTTGCAGTAGGTTTAAACTACTTAGTCAAATCTTAGTCACTTTTACACACACAGAATCTATAACACAATGTTTATCTGAGCTCAGAGAATCAACTAAAGGAAGATACTTTATTTAATTAGAGCATTCTGCAAGAGTTAAGTTCACTTGACTGTCTTCTGGAAAGGATGAGCTCATCACTCTGTTGGCTAAAAAAGGCGTTATTTGGAGTATTCTCAACAAATACTTCCCCATAAGGAAAGCTCTTCCTGCAGTACTGCCCACAGAAAAACCTACTTGAGGTTAATACTCAAGTTCAAAGATATATTATTATTTACTATTCATCATAACATCAACATATGTGGTTTCCTTGTGTCTGTGGAGGCACATTTTCTTAGAGAATTGTTTTATTTGTCCGTAATACAATGTTTACTGTGCTTAGTAGATGCATTCTATTTTTACCTGCCTTGTACTTCTAATTCCAATTCAGAAATAGGAATTAGCAATCATATAGACCAGGACAATCATGACTACCCATAAAGGATGAGCGTCAACTGATTGACACAGCGAAGTCCATTTTCCACTGGAAGTGTAGGATTCTGTAGTTGTGTATAGCCACTTCTCTGTAAGATTATTATTGTTGGTGGGTCAAGTCAAGTTGGTTATGACTCATAGTGACACTATGTACCACAGAAGAAAACATTCCCTGGTCCAGCGCCATCTTCAAAATTGTTCTTATGTTTGAACCCATTAATGTATCCATTGTGTCAATCCATCTTGTTGAGGTCTTCCTCTTTTTCACTGCTTTACTACTTTCCCAGGGATTGATCTCTCCTGACAACATGCCCACAGTACATAAGATGAAGTCTCCTTATTCTTGCTTCTAAGGAGCATTCTGGGTGTACTTCTTCCTAGACAGGTTTCTTTTGGCAATCCATGGTACTTTCAATATTCTTTGCCATTACCATAATTTAAATGCATGAATTCTTTAGTCTTACTTATTCAAGGTCCAACTTTCACACATATGTATATTAAGCGATTGAAAACACTATGCCTTGGGTCAGGCACATCTTAGTCCTCAAAGTAACATTCTTGCTTTTCAGCACGTTAAAGAGGTCTTGTGCAGCACATTTACCTAATGCAATGTGTCCTTGGATCCCTTGACTGTGGCTTCCATTAGCATTGATTGTGGATCCAAACAAGATGAAATCCATGGCAAATTCTGTGTTTCTATATTTGTTATGACATTATGTGTCCTGTTGTGTGGATTTTGGCTTTCTTTACATTGAGCTGTAATCCACATGGAAGGCTACAATCCTTGATCTTCATTAGTAAGTGCTTCAAGTTCTGTGCACATTCTGTTGGGTCATCTTTCTTTGGAATGGGTACAAATATGAAACTCTTCTAGTCAGCTGGCCAAGTAGCTGTCTTTCAAATTTTCTGGCATAGACTTGTGAGTGCTTCCTGTGTTCCATCAGCTTTTTGAAACATTTCAATTGGTATTCCATCAATTATTAGAGCCTTGTTTTTGGCTAATCCTTTCAGTGCAGCTTGAACTTCTTCCTTCAGTACCATTGGTTCTTGTTCATATACTGCCTCTTGAAAAACTAGCTCTTTTGGGTACAATGGCTCTGTGTGTCTTTCCATCTTCTTTTGATGTTTTCTGCCCATAGAATCCTCCAATATTTCAGCACGAGGCTTGAATTTGTTCTTTATTTCTTTCAGTTTAAGATATCCTGAGTGTATTCTTCCTTTTTGGGTTTCTAACTCTAGGGCTTTGCACATTTCATTATAATATTTGGCTTCCTCTTCTGGAGCTACTCTTTGATTTTTTTTTCCTCTGTTCAGCTCTATGACTTCAGCAGTTCTTCCATTTGCCATAACTACTCTATGATCCAGAGCGAGTTTCAGAGTCTCTTCTGACATTCCCTTTGATCTTTTCTTTCCTTTTTTATTGATCTTTTGCTTTCATCATGAGTAATGTTCTTGATGTCATTCAGGTCTTGTCACTAGGGTTCAATGTAGCAAAATCGTTTTGAGACGTTCTCAGAATCCAGGTGGGATAGACTCAAGGCATTATTTTGACTCTCATGACCTTCTTTTAATTTTCTTGAGCTTCAACTTGAGCTTCCATATGAGCATGTATTGATGATACGTTTCACAAGAAGCCTTGGCATCATTTTAGCTGCTGAGCTTCTTCATCATCTCTTTCCACAGACATAAGTGAAGCTAATTTCTGTGTACTCCATCGGAGAAAGACCATTTGTGTTGTTGAAAAAAAGTATTCACTTTGAAGAAGTCTTCGGTCTTGCTGCAAAATTCTATCGCGATTTCCTGCTTTGTTTCTTGTTTTTATATTTTCTAAATCCTGATCTCTCCTCTTTGTTTTCAACTTCCATTCCAATTGCCAATAATTATAAATGCATTTTTATTGCATATTTGATGAATTTCAGACTGAAGACTGGTAGAATTCTTCAACTTATTCATCACTAGATTTGATGGTTGGTTCATGAATTTGAATGATAATTGTATTGGTTGGATTTCTTTGAATGTAGATATATATATATATATATATAATCCTATCACAGATAGCATTGTACTTCAAGATACATCTTAAGGTGTCATTTTTGAGAAGGAATGTAATGCCATTCCTCTCAATTGTTTAATTCCCAGCATAGTAAACCATGCGATTTTCTGACTCAAAATAGCCAATGCCAGCCTATTTCAGCTCACAAAATTCCTAGAATGTTGATTTTTATGTGTTTCATTTGGTTTTTCACAACTTACAATTTTCCGAGATTTATGCTTTGTACATTCCAAGTTCTGATTATTAATTGGATTTGCAGCTCCTTCTTTTTGATTTTGACTCATGCTCCATCAGCAATGGAAAATTCTGAAAGTTGTTCTCCCTCAGGTTTTACTCCATCCTTGTCATTATGGTCAACTCTACTTTGAGAAGGCTTCTCTTCCTGTCATATTTTCAGTGTTTTATGACCTAAGGGGCTCATATTCCTGTACTATTTCTGACAATGTTTCAATTATGTCTATAAGGTTTTCCATGAACCATTTTTAAGAAACAGACAATTTATTCTGTCTGTTTGGTCTGTTCTTCATCTGGAAGCTCAGTTAAAACCTGTTTATTGTGGGTGACCCTGTTGACATCCGAAAACTGGTGACATAGCTTCCCCCCTCACAGCAATGCATAGGCCACCACAATATGACAAATTGTCAGACAAGTGGTGGGTATTCCTAAAATATAAGTAAAATTCCACTTCTGCATAATCTTGTTTGAATTTTGTTTCTCTTACCTATAAGCAAAAATGTCAGTATTGACACATTATCTACATGATAAATAAGACACCAGAACTGGTGTACAGAGTAGGTGGGAGTATGCCTAAGAGCTTTACACAGTAAGATTATGTTGACTCTTTTCTGGAGGGTGAACTTGAAGAAGGATGGGCAAGAGTGGATGCTGAGTTTAGGTAATCAAACTATTTTAGATCTCAGCAAAGTGAACTTCTAGTGATAGATAACCATATCTACACAATATGGAGGGATCCCTCTGGCGTTAGCTTTATTGGTATCATTTAGAAAGGACAATCATTTGTCTAGATCATGTTTTGGAGTCATCATTGATTCTTATTCCTTAACACAGCAGTCATATATTTGAAAATGATCCAATTTTATGTTTTCTGTCCAGACTTGTATCTAAGAATTAAAATTCTAGTTCAGATGTAAATTGAACTTCTTTATGAAGATTTTACTTGCTTCATACTTTGATTTTAAGCTAGGTTGTGATTATTGCACACACTGCTCACCAAATGATATACTCCAATCAAGAACATTAATGGCAGAGAAAACATTTTATTGATCCGATGTCCCTATAATAAATTATCACAGACATAGTGGCTTAAGGCAGGACACATTTACTATTTTACAGCCCAGACGAAGAAACCCAAAAGCAGTCTCACGGGCCTAAAGTTAAGGTGTCAGCAGGGCTAGTTTCTTAACTCTGTGGGATAGCGTATTTTCTTCTTTATTTTTCAGCTTTCCAAGGCTGCCTGCCAGCATTCTTTGGCTTAGAGTCCTTCCTTCCATCTTCAAAGTCAGCAGCACATCTCCAATTTCCTTTCTGACCTCTGCTTCAGTTGCCACAGTTTTCCCCTGACAACTGACCCTCCGGCCTCCTTCTGAGGAGGGGTTTATATGGAAACCCAGGATAATCTCTCCATCTCAAGGCCCTTCATTTCACCACATCTGCAATGAACCTTTGCCATTGAAAGTAACATAGTCAGGTTCTAGGGACTGCATATGGACATTGTTAGAGGATCATGATTTCATCATCTTATTGATAATAATAAATACTTGTTCTTTTGAATTTGGTAATTGAAGATGAGTTGGTATTTAACTGATGGGGTATTAACTAAGAGTCGTCATAATCTTTCTTGACCTTAATTATTAGTAAAATATTCACCAAACTATTTCTCTCTTTACTAGAGTAATAGAGGGGGCCTATTACAAGCTGAAATTCTAAATTGGACATGAGGATATAGCAGTACTCTTTCTTTAGCAACGGGTCACGTTAAAATGCATAAACTAAGGCTTCAGATGTTAAAAAATATATATATAATATTTGCCTCAGACTTTGTAAAACTATGTTCTTCCAATGTGTGATCATATGTACCTGTGCTCAGGGCACAGTCCCAATTAGATAATAAATTATAGGATTCCATCACTTAGTTCCTAATAAGTATCAAAATGAAGTTTGAAAAATAGTCTCCCCTAATCATGAGGCTGCCAAAATTCAGTCATGCTTGGCCCGGCCACATTACCATTTCTTCGTGTTCTCCCATTTCTTCCTTCTACTGATGGGAGATCTGGACATTTCTCCTCACCTACTAGGTCTCATTGAAAAACACGTGGAAGCATACTGGAAGGAGAGTATCTTCTTTCTTTTTCATCCCTACTGTTGGCTTTTCTAAATTAGCATAAAAAGTTACCCAGAATATATTCTTTTTGGAAGATTGAGCAAATAACTTTGCTTTATCTGTGTGTTGCAATGGGACTTTTACGAACTAGGTACCGGATGCATCACCCATTCATTCCAATATTTATTGAGTGCTCTCTCTGATGCAACCATTGTGAGAAAACCAAAACCACATCTAGGACAAAACGTTTTTGCACAATGCAATACTTTTAGCTGCTTCTGAGATGTAATCGGCATGATACAAATGTTTTAGCATGACTTTCTCTCCTAGGTGACAATAAGGAGCTTAATATTATTTCATCAAAATTTTTTTGAGCATGATGCATTTTAAATGCATTTTTTGAAAATTTCTTCTACTTAAGGGAAATTTGGGGAAACTCTGAGGCATACGTGCAATTATCCAGTCAGAGAAGCTTTGTTAGCAATACCAAAGGGCAGTCCCCATCCTTAAGGGACTCAAGCTTTAGTTTTAAGACACAGATATATAAGCTTATGAGAATTATAATGGATGTCTTCCCAGAGTGATCTAGGAGCACTGGCTTGGGGTAAAAATCCAACTTGTAATTTTTCAAAGTCCTCTGGAGGAAAGGATGTTTGCTCTAAATCTTAGACCATCAATGGCATTTGGACAGATGAATCAGGGGATCCCATGGAAAACCCCATAGATATATCAACTCAATGCAGGAAGAAGCAGGAAGATTTGAATATATGCCAAAGTCAATTTTGTATGGCTGAAAAAGCAAGTGTATGAATGGAGAGGCAAGAGTTAAGGACAAAGAGACCTTGAAGAATCTTCCATACCTAATTAAACTCTGGGGAGATCACTGGAGAATATTTAGCTGGGAAATAATTTAATCCCAGTTGTATTTTAAGTGATTATCTTAATAGCTCTTTGGAAAATAGATAGTCATAATTTGTCTTTTGAATGGTGGTATGTTAGATAAGTTACATGCATCAGGAAAACAAAAGGAAGAACATGCTTAGCATAACCTAATCTGAATGAACTGAAGAAAAAAAATTAAGCCTTGAGTTGCAATACTGAAAGATTCTATGGGCAAAATATTGAATAATGAAGGAAGCATCAGAAGATGGGAAGACTACACAGAGTCACTGTATCAAAAAGAACTAGTCAACATTTCATCATTTCAATAGGTTGCATGTGAGCAAGAACCAATTTTGCTGAAGGAAGAAGTCTAAGCTGCACGGAAGGCATTAGCCAAAATCAAGGCTTCAGGAATTGATGGAATACTAATCAAAGTATTTCAACAAGCTGATGAAGGACTGAAAGCACTCATTGTCTAGGAAAGTTGGAAGATAGCAACTTTGCCAATTGACTAGAAAATATGCATATTTGGACATATTTCAAATAAAGATAACCTAAAAGAATGCTCAAATTGTAGAACAATATCATTAATATCACATACAAATAAAATTTTGCTGGAAATCATCCAACAACGGTTGTAGCAATACATTGACAAAGGAGCTGCCGGAAGTTCAGGCAGATTCAGAAGAGGATGTGGGACAAAGGGTATCATTACTGATGTCAGAGGGATCTTGTCTGAAAGCAGAGATTACCTGAAAGGTGTTTACATGTGTTTTATTCAATATGAAAAGAACATTAGACTATGTAGACCATAACAGATAGCCTTGAGAAGAATGGGAATCACGGAACACTTAAATGTGCTCCCATGGAACCGGTCCCTAGAGCAGGAAGCAGTTGGTTGAACAGAACAAGAGAATACTGCACAATTTCAAATTAAGAAAAATGTGTTTCAAGGTTGTATCCTTTCACCATACTTAATCAATATGTATGCTGAGAAAAGCTTCTGAGAAACGGGATTTATTAAGAAGAATGCAGTGATCAGGTTTGGAAGAAGGCTCATTGACCACCTCGGATATGCAGATGAAACAACCTTGCTTGCTGAAAGTGAGGAGGAGCTAAAACCCTTGCTGATGAAGATCAAGGGTTGCAGCCCTCAGTATGGATTACAACTCTACGTAAAGAACACAAAAATGCTCTTTGGAGAGGGGTTCTATCCCTTTCAGGTTCCAGGCTTGCTTTTGGTCCGCACTCCTCTCTTGGTTATGCAGCCTCCTCTTAACAGCCATTTCCCACCTGGTTTTTGCCTTTTCCGTGCTCTTCTCAAGCGGCCCTTTTTGGATAATAAACTCTCCCGCTGTCACCCTTCCTCCCCACTTGCATCCATGCAGCCTTGCCTGCTTTCCAGAGATAGCATGTACTATCTGAGACTGTATTACCCAGAACTTGCCTTTCCCCCTAAAAGTTATTTCGACTTACAAAAAAACAACAACCAGAAAACAAAAATCATCACATGTCGAACAATAGTTAGAACTAAATGGAGAAAAAAGAAAAAAAAAAGTTCCCAGGGGTTTTATCTTGCTTGGATCCACAATCAAGGGTCATGGAAGCAGCAGTCAGGAGATCAAAGGATACATCGCATTGGGTAAATGTGCTGCACAGGACTTCCTTAAAGAGTTGGAAAGCAAGGGTGTTACTTTGAGGATTAAGATGTGCCTGACCCAAGCCATGGTATTTTCAATAGCCTCACATCAAGTAGAAGTTGGGCATTGGCTAAGGAAGAGTGTATGCATTTGAAGTATGGTGCTGGTGAAGAATAATGAAAGTACCATGAACTGCCAAAAGGACAAACAAATGTGTCTTGGAAGAAGTACAGCCAGAATGCTCCTTAGAGGCAAGAATGGTTAGCCTTCATCTCAAGTATTCTGGACATGTTATCAGGAGAGACCAGTCTCTGACCAAGGACATCATGTTTGGCAATGCAGCAGGTGGTGATAAAGAGGCAGGCTATTCACAAGGTAGATTGACCCCGTGGCTATACAAATGGACTCAAACATAGGAAGAGGGGTGAAGATGGCACGGGATGGGGCACTTTTTGTTCTATTGAATTGGAACCAACTCCAAAGCATTTCACAGCAAAAAGATGGATATTATTGTTTAAGGTAATTTCGAATCCTAAAATACTACTTTGAAAGTAAAAGAGCACAAATCTCTCCTAATGCTGATATCTCTATTATGCTGTTGTTTGAACCATCAATGTTTTGGTTGGTGCCCTTATGAAGCTTGTACACCAGGGCTCCTTCATATTAATGCAAGGGGTTTCACTCCAGCATATTACCAGGAATGTCACTTGTGATTGGAATTTGGGTAATTGGGTTTTTAGAACCTTCTCAAGACTATCCATAGTTGGTTATGATCCACACAGTTGAATGGCTTGGCCTAGTCAATAAAACGCAAGCGAACATCTTTCTGGCAGTCTCTGCTTCCAGCCACGATCCACCAGACATCACCAGGTAAAGCGGAGTTCTTTTGGACAGAAGCCTGGTTTGTGGAGTTGGGTGCCTCTGGGCACTTAATTTGGGAAATGCTGTTCACTGACCCCCGCGCTGGGTGCCTCTGGCCTGAGGCAGAGAGAGGATTAATCTGCCACTTGGGCATTCATTAGAAACCCTAAAATAATTTTGTAATATATCTCAATTGAATAGCTATATTCTGAGAATTTCTGCCTGTATTAGAATCTGTTATTGTCCTTAACAAAATTTATAAGTTATGAGCATTTTCTGTGAATTTTGTGTGACCATTGCAATGAAGTATGGAATTGAGTAGCTGGAAAGGAAAGAATGCTGTGGGAGAGAGAGAAATACAAGTAGAGAAGGCGGGTCAGACAGAGCAATGTTCTTGAGGTATGGCCATACAGCCTGAAGAGGGAGGTCTGCCATCCTACAAAGAACAAGACCTAAGTTACGAGGAGACTCTGGCATAGTCCTTTCACTACTAACAATCTGAGATTGACTACAGACAAGATTCTTTCATTTTCTGAAACTCCATTTCTTCAACCATTCATAAAGGGAATATAGTGCCTACCTCACCCATCCCAAATCTCTTGGGAACATGAATATGAGCCAGCAAAATTAAATTATTTCACAAAGTATCAAGTGCTGTATTGGGAAGCAGTGTATTATCAAGAAAGTTAGAGGCTCTGCATTTAAGTAACTTTGGGCTCTAATATTAGCTGGAAATAATTCAGGGCAAGTTGCTTCAATTCACAGTTTTCCTTTTCTTATATGTCTAATGGACACAGCAGCATTACTTTCAGGGTTAGAGTGAAGCATATGAAAGTTAATAGATGTGGCCAATGTCATTTTTGTGGGATTTTTCTTTTCCTTAGTAAGTGAAAGTGGTGGTTAACAGCATTGGTCCTAAGATCTACCTTCTGGCAGGAGTGAAGAGAATGATGGTGAAGGACTAGCTGTCTCATTCCTACTGTGTCTTTAGTGTCTCTTAGGGGATGAAGCTCGATTCTCTTCTAAGTTCCTGTGAGCCATCTCTGTCGCAGGCTCTGGTCTACTTTGGTCCTTGAGGGAAAACACCTGCTGCTGTTTCCAAGGTTCTGTCATCATCATTCGTCTTCAGGTTTGCTTTTCTTGTTGAAATTTTCATGGATCATTTTAGTAGGCTTCCACCTGACTTTTTGAATATCTTCCTACCCCCGTTCAAAGATCACAATCCAATCCAATCTATAAAAGGATATATGTTTTGTTGTGCATATTTTCACAAAAACAAAATGAAGCAGAAAAAAACCCCAAACTCAAACAGCAGCAACAAAAATAACAATTCTATAGATCATAACAATACTTCAATAAATACAGGATTATACCCTGATTCAGAATCAACTCCATGGCAACTGCTAGTAGTAGTACTCTTCACTGTTAAATATAGGTAGTCACTGACATATGATTTATCCTAATTAAGTTGAGTACATTTATGGAATCTGTGTTTTGTTTTTATTGTGTGTGCATGTGCGTATTTGTGTCTGTGTATACACATCTTATTGGCAACATGTACTATATGCAGTGTTACCACCCATACTGGTGATTCATTTCAAGATTCTGGTGCTACTCGATAATGTTCTAGGACATCCTTCTCATGAGGATGATCTAAATCAAGATGTGAAAGTGATCTGTCTCCTTTCCAATGTGACAGCTGTGATTCAGCCTAGATCAAAGTTCAAAGCCATCTTCAAGATGTATTACCAACACACTGTGATTGCTCAGGCAATGGTTGTGGCCAACAGCGGTACAGTAATTTTACATGTTTGTTGGAAGAATTATGTGTATCTGGAACATTGTGGTGGATCTGAAAGTTGCAGGAAAATGCATACAGGAGAAATGTGATGAGTTATGTAAACATACTCAGGATAACGTTATGAAAAAGAGTGGTGAGAAAAAATATCAGCCACAATGATGAATTTAGAACTTGATATTGATGGTGTGGAACAATTCATAGATCACTAGGAGGGGGAATGGACAGAGCAACTGGATTTGACAAATCCAAATAATGGAATTTTAATAGGAAAGAAATGTTGAAGAAGAAAGAAATCATGAGGGAGACCGAGGAAAGACATTTTGGAGTGAAAGGATTATCTAAAGATTTTTCCAAACTTGTTTTAGTGGCTTGAAAACACACATTCAAAGACGTATCACTTTGTTAAAATTGACCGGTAGATGCAGGAAGAAGAGAGACACGATCACGAAATATATGAAGGGGAGGGCGGAAGACAGACAAACAAAGACTACGCAGACATACACTGTGTGGAGAATCCAGTTGCTCTTCCACAAGCCGAGTTAATACTGTTACTGACAAAATGCCACCGTTGTCTAATTGTTCTTCATCAATGGAGTAAATGTTTATGATTTGGGAATTTGTAATGTGTTTTACATTAAATATATCTATAAGTTTATGTGTAATGTTGCCAACCCCCTAAGTAAAGATCAGATTTATAGCAATACTGATCACAAAAGGCAATATTAATGAAAACTAAAACAAAAAAAAAGAAAGGATAGAGAGCGAGACTTCAGACTTAGGTCAGAATTAATGTATGGTGGAGCCATGGAAATGGAACCCCGTCTAAGTTGAGGACTACTTATATATTAAAATGAAGTTGTTTGCGCCATGGGATCAAATATCAACAAATCTCTAAGATAAGGAAATAATATTTTTCACCGACTGGTCTCTATGGTTGTGGAGAGTGAATGTGCAGAGTGAATATGGCATGTGATGGTTAAATTCTTGGTACCTGGAAATTGCTCTAGTTGAGAGTATTTACGCAATGCAAACGCTACCAATTAGGAATGCTATTCTTGTGAGAAAAGATTTGCCTTCATTTCCCGGAGGAGACCATATTTTTGAGCCTGGATGCATGATTAAAACAGGGAAATTCTGAGCAAATCACAATAATGCCTTTTGCTGTTGGCTATGGGCAAGATTTGCTTAAGCAAGTGTACCTCTGCAATAAAAACCTAGGCAAAAAACCAATACCCAATTGTAGCAGGAACAATTAGACACGTTGGTAAATACTGGAAGTGAGGAAATTGGGGACAATATGGTAGTACCATCATCATAAAGAACAGCTCAGGGTCTTCTTCCAAAAACCAAAACATAACCTGACTGCAGCCGAAGATGGCAAGATGGCTTCTCACACCCAATGTCCTCCAAGGGCAATCCCAGTCCAAGGTATTTGGAAGCAGTGGGATCTATATTGTGATCTAGCTAGTGGCTCTCATCATATAAAAATATTTTCTTTTTCTGACATAGACATTGGTAAGCCTGTAGTGGTGTTGAAAAGCACTTATAAAAGACCATTGTGCTAGAAGAAACCACTAGTAGATATATTTGGAGTTATGGAAAGCATATCAAAGTAAGATGTGGAAATGATAAACCACTTCTCACTTTCTAATTTGTAGCAGAGTTAATGGTGCAACGTATGAGTGATTCTTCAGTCAACCTTATCTGCAGAGTTGATTTAAAACATTTTTTTGCATCTGCTGCTCCATTAATAATATCTACAGTGAAATTGCTATTCACTAATTTCTTCTAGTTTTACATACTACACTAGACTAGAAATTTTCCTTACTGGTCAGTTTCACATACCTCAAAGGATGACTAGAAAGTATGTTGAAGGCATTTCTACAACCTAATAAAAATATCCTTCATCTTGGCTTTATTGGTCTCAGAGTTGTTTAATTTGAATATGTCATAAATTTTTTTCTTTTTTAAAATTTTATTAGGGACTCATACAACGGTTATCCCAATCCATACACACATCAATTTTGTAAAGCCCATTTGTACATCGTTTCTCAAAACATTTTCTCTCCATTTAAACCCCCGACATTAGGTCCTCATTTTTCCCCTCCCTCCCCGCTCCCCCCTCCCGCATGAGCCCTTGATAGTTTATAAATGGGTATTTTGTCATATCTTGCCCTGTCCGACGTCTCCCTTCATCCACTTTTTGGTTGTCTGTCCCCCAGGGAGGAGGTCACACACAGTTCCATGTAATCGGTTCCCTCTTTCCTACCCATTCTCCCTTTACCCTCCCTGTTTTGCCACTCACACCACTGGTCCTGTAGGGCTCATCTGTCCTGGATTCCCTGGATTTTCAGTTCCTATCTGTACCAGTGTACCTCCTCTGGTCTAGCCAGTCTTCATAAAATATTTTTGACTTAATTTTTGTTAAAAAATCCTTAAGAGGTAGAGACTAAAAGGAAAGCACAAGGCAGCTGCGATGCATTGTTTATATGCAAATATGGGACTTTTGCTAAGTGACTTCTGGCCTCCTAAAATTGGCTCATGAGCTACACTCATGAATTATGGGAAAGCAGGAGCTAGCACGTCCATTCAATAGGTTATAACGTGCCCAGCAAGTAGGTTTTAGATCACATGGTCTTGTCTGCTGAAAAGCACGAGGCAAGGCCACTCAATCACCCTGAGCGGCGATCTCGAGAGATCTCTTTCCGGCTCCCCACCAGCGCGCCTTGCTTTTCAGCAGTCCAGCCTGGGCATAAAATTCACAACATGCTGCAGCGGCGTCTCACAGCATAAACGGAGTTTCTTGAAGGGGTCCTCCTTCCCACACGTCTCCAGCCCTCCGGTGAGGGTTACCGCTGGCCTCTCTTTATTGGAGCAGAACGTGTGTGTTTCAAGGCAGGGGCAAAACCCCCAACCTAAACCAAACCACACTCTAACCCAAGACGATGTGAGTCGTCAGTGAAGTACAGATGCCGAGTTACCTGTGAGCCCGTTTCGCCGAACACTACATCTTCTCCAAATGATCTTTTGGGAGATTAAAAGTGTCCCAAGCAGGGACCTCCACTGCGTTCGTTCTGCAGCTGAACTTCCCACCGACTTTCTTGCGCACTGTGTACGCAGCCACGAGCTCGTCCCTTTGTGAGGTGTGTTTTTTGAGGGGAGGGGGGGGGGTGTTGTTACAGATCCTATGTGAATAGATGATAAAATTTCCTATTTCTTACCAATTAAAAGCTTTAAGACAACAGGAAAGCATCTTCAGGAAAAGCTAAAGCTAGTTAAATGCTGAGCTGGCGACCAATCGGTCTGTGGAGGGGAGAAACATGGAAATGACAAGGGCGGTAGTAAAGATAGACATGTAGTGAGCACTTAACTAACGCCATGATAGTGACTTGTCTAATTCTCACATGTACGTAGAGTTTCCAGTCTCTCTGAGAAAGCTCTCCCCCTGCCATCCAGTCGATGCTGACTTACAGTGACCCCGTAAGACAGGCTGGAGCTGCGTCTAGGTGTTTCCGAGACCCGGGAAGTCTTTATGGGAGCAGAAAGCCCTGCCTTTCTCCCATTGTACTCTCCACCCATCCTTTTCATCTCTAGTTGTTTTCTCACGCCCACGTTCTATTTTATATCACAACCTTATTCGCCACCTTCAATGACACAGACATTGAAGGGAATCGAGTCCTAGGTTTTAATTATCGTTACATAAATATCAGTCTTTGTAGGTGATCAGTAGTTTTACCCTGAGCAGTCTACTCTTA
This sequence comes from Echinops telfairi, assembly GCF_000313985.2. Taxonomy (NCBI): domain Eukaryota; kingdom Metazoa; phylum Chordata; class Mammalia; order Afrosoricida; family Tenrecidae; genus Echinops; species Echinops telfairi. The sequence continues at coordinate 69,935,542 of NW_022111324.1, forward strand.
CCATTACCAGGCTCGTCCTCTTCTTTTTATTTTAATCCTCATGCTTATTTCCTTATTGTTGTAAAAGTATAGACAACCCACTTGTCATGTCATCATTTTATGTGTGTACATCTCAGCGAGACCAATTACATCAATCATGTTGTGCAAGCATCACTAATATCCATTGCCACACTTCCATCCCCATGAACAAAAACTCAATGCTGCCTAAACAAAGAACACTCCTTTTCCCGTAGCTCACAACCTTGGAAATCTTGATTGGCCTCTGCTCTCCATGCATTTGTCTATTCTAGGAATTTAATAAGAGTTGACTTATTTCACTTAGCCCAATATTTCATCCATATTAGGCCATGCCTAGGATTTGCTTCTCTTTATGGAAGAGTACTGCTTAAAAGCAACGATGCAACAGAAACCCATACACCATTGGCCTTGGCAGCACAATTCACGGTAGCCTACATGTCCATCAACAGAATGGGCAACATGTGGTATACCTTTACTTTTAATTATAGAGCATTACATGAATATATTTACTGGTGATGATGGTGATGTTGTTACACAAGAGGAAATTGAGGCAACGTGGAAGTAACTTACCCCCAGTCACACTGTCAGTAAGTAATGGGTGATAGATTTCAGACCCAGCTGTGTGACTCCAGAAACTCACTGCCATTGAGTCATTGCTGAGTCACAGCGACGCCCCTGTGGGTTCCTGAGGCTGTAACTGTTAGAGAGCAGAAAGCCCACTCTTTCTCACGAGGAGCTGCTGCTGGTTTCCAAGTGCCGACAATAGAGACAGCTGTCCAATGTGTAACCATTCTGCCACCAGGTCTCCTTAGAGGCCCTTCCTACTTACCACCCTCAAAAACCCCCAAAACTGTTGCCGGGGAGCAGTCTTTAGCTATAATATAGGACAGAGTGGGACTGCACCATAGGGTTTCTAAGCCTATGGTCTTTACAACAGCAGATTGTCACATCTTTGTATCAAAGAGTGGGGGCTCGATTGAAACCACTGACTCTTTGATTAACATCCAGGTGCTTTAATGACTGTGTCATCGGGACTCCACATCATCATGCCATCGTTCTTGACATGACCCTTCTCTCTGGTGCCGCCAGGACGGACAGGAAGAGCATCTGAGATAATCCTTTGGAGTCTTCAAAAGGATAGACCCTGTTTGGACTAATACCTCCATTTTCTTTGACTTCGGTATATTACTCAGTGGTACCTAGGCAAGGTCAAACATACAAAGAAGATTTTTGCTAGCTTGAGTTTTAAAATAAGATAAGGTTTTTCCAGGTTCAACAATCAAAAAGGGAAGGTACCCAGATAGACTCAGATTTTATATAATCAATATATTTTTTAGTATAACTCACTTTTGTATGGAGGATACATAGGACTGAAACAAACAAACAAAAATTGCCGTGTACTTGAAAGTCAAATTTAACGAGATGTCCTGTGGTGGAAGTTGAGGTTCAAACCCAAATGCCAGCACCACCAAAATCATTCTTTAATCGCCTAGAGATGGCCAGGAAATAATAAACCAAAAAACCCCACAACTTTACCTTCAGTGTGTCAGGTTCGTGATGAAATGCTGGTCACATTTGTCTTGGGACTTGCTTTGCACATATCAGACCTGGCATTTCTATCAATCACAGTTATGGTCCCTGGTGTTTTCCAAGTCGTGTTGAGAATTTGGGGTGATGTGCTTAGTGCACAGGTTATTACACTTTGATAACTACACAGCCCTGGAAACCGTCACTTAGATTAAAATAAAACCCCAAAATGTTTAATAGTGTGAGTCTCACCTTGGAAACTGTTCTTTTGCTATGTCCTCTAAAATAAAATAATTGGCCCTGACACCATTCAGCTTGGGACTCATAACTCATGTCACGGTCAATTATCCCTTAGTGGACTACAACACAGTGGGCGCCATTGTCCAGTAATGAGTGAGGGACTTGCATGTCCCGCTTGACAGTAAGGGGTCTCTCAGGTACCCCTACCTATGATTTAAGGGCCAAGCTGCATACATCTTTGCACCTTAAGCCCTTAACACTGTGCCTGGCACACTTATATCTACTAGAAATGCTTCCTGAATGCCTACTCTTGGCTTGATGCCGGGGTCACGGGAGACATCAAGACAGGCACTGCCCTGTTCTAATAGATTCTGAAATATGTAGAAGGCATACAAGACATAAATGAAAGTGTTCTTAATACTGAGACGAAAGGCTGTTGAGGTTTTGTGGGGTCCCTGGCTACTTTTATATGGGTGGGAAATTAGACCCAGGAATGTGTACTGTGTTGTGAGCCAGAAGACTTGGTTTCTTGAACCACAGGATGAGTTCTTACATGCTTGTGAGCCTCAGTTTGCTCATCTGTAAGTTCAGATAACAATGTCTTCTAGACTCTGAAACTGAAGTAGGAGAGGGGTCTCTAGGATGAAAAGCGTTATGTAGTGTTAAAAGTATAAGTTCAAAAATAATTTGGTTTCACTTAATTAAACCACATGGAGAGATATAGTTTAGTAAGTGGCTGAGATCAGAGAAGCTGGAGTCATCTGCTTTGGCTTACAGTGGGGCTCTACCACTTACTGAATGTGTGATATTTCCTCATCTATAAAAATGAGTGCAATCATGGAGCCCTGGTGGTGCAGTGGTGGTGTGTTGGGGTGCGATTCATATTGTCATTAGTTCAACACTATCAGCCACTCCTCAGGAGAAAGATGAGGCTTTCAACTCCTGTAAACAGTTACAGTCTTGGAAACCCACAGGTGGGTCATTATGAGTAGGCATCGAGTTGATGGCGGTGAGTTGAGTTGAGTTGACCTGCTTCAAAGGACCACTGTTAGCATTAGCTGCATCAGTACAGCCGAATATGCACTCAGTAAATGGTATTTGGAGTTCCTGGGTGGTACCAACTGTTAGTGTGCTCAGTTACAACCCATAAAATTGGTGGTTCAAGTTCACTCAGAGGTACATCAGAAGAGAGGTCTCGTGATTTATTTCCCAAAACTCAGCCATTGAATATCCTGTGGATTCTACTTCTACAAGAACACATGAGGTCACTGGGAGTCCGTATCAATTTGATAGCAAGTGATTTTTTAAAAAAAGTTATTTGCCATCAATATTTATTGCAATATCTAGTGGGCAGGGATGTGGAGTCTTCTCACAGCTGTGGCCACTCCTTCACACATACACTTCTATCCCACAACAGAGATTCATTTTAAGAACTTAGCAAAGAGATGGAAAAACTCACTCTCTGTTTCTTAAATAAGTGTCAGGTTAAGAGATCTTTTGATAATCGTGCACTTTGGTTAGAGAATTTAGAGACATCAAATCAAAATAACAGGCTTCAACCTGAAATATAAGTAAAGGAGAATAGAAAGAAATGGGAAACTGATTTATTCATTCTTAGTCAATAAAGTAAGCATGCAGTAGCTGGATTGTAAATACCCCTGCAAAGGGAGATTTATAAGACATAATATTGGAAGACAGATTTATCCAGGTGGAAAGTGCACTACAGCTACAGCAAGTTCCCATGGAATTTATAAGAGCCTCGAAGCAGAGGAGCTCAAGGACCCGGGGGAGTCGGGGAGTCAGACTCAGGAGGTTTGCTGTGCACAAGCTGGATTTGCATCTCTAATGCAGCCAGTCAACTTGTTTTCTGAAACTATTAAAGAGAAAGGAGAAAAACTACACAAGGCAGGGACATCGGCTTTGTTTAAAACTTCCTTTTACTCAAGATTGTTGGGTTTATAAATCAAAATTATGTGTCCAGTGAGGAAGTGAGAAGTAAAACAGTTTCGAAAAGAAAGCAAGTGATTCATTTTGGTCTAAATAATTGAAAACACAGAAAGCCCAAGTGTTCCTGGCTGCTTGGTCCTGTGCTGTGCGCTCTTTCGCTTGTGTAGCCGACTCCATAATGAAGACTTGGCAGATGAGCTATGGGTCTCAGTAAATCTTTAGACTATTCGGTGCAATCAGGGGAAGCCCAACCAACCCCTAGCCACTTGCAGGATTTGACTTCCTCTCCACATGTGGTAGAGTCCACAAGGAAGCAGCAAAGCCATGCTCATGCTGATTTCGGGGGAAAGAAAGCAAAGTAGAAAGGCTGGAAAGAAGGAAGCAGAGAAGTAGGAAGAAGGAACAGTCAAGAAAAGGACAGAAGAAAACAAACCAAAATAACAACAGCAAGACAAGGAAGCCTTTCTGGGGATTCTGAGCCGATTTCCAGATCTCCCTGCAGCGTGTCCTCTGCTAGACATCCGCTTCACCTGTGGGAGTTGGGTCACTCCTGGGCACCGGAGAGCACAGGACTCGAGAGTCCAATGGGATGTAGGCCGTGAGCTTGTTTATGGCTTTGCAGTATCAAAGCCTTGAAAGGCACCACCAATCAGAAGAAGTCTTCTGTACTTTCTTGGTGTTTAG
>NW_022111324.1:69940150-69979497 GCF_000313985.2 Echinops telfairi
TATTGTAGAGCAGAACCGGGCTGCACAAGGTGTTCCTGGCTCTGCCCATCGAGAAGCAACTCTGTAGGCCCATCTTCTGGGTGCCTCTGAGTAGGTCCAAACTGCCAATCTTTCATTTAGCCGTGGGCTGCCTACCCCTTTGTGCTACCCAGGGACTCCTCAGGAGGGCTCTAGAGTTCATGGTTTACCCAGTTTTTCTTGCTAGGTTGTCAAAGAATATTTTAAATGATCTATTCTTACTGTAAAAGATTGTAGAAAGGGTAAAGTGGCATAATTAAGGGTAGCACAATGCATGAAGCATGTAAAGGAAGGAATTTATTTATTTTTTTGGCTAGGCAATTGAGGAAGACTTCTTGAGGGAAGTGGGTTCTGGTCTTAGCTCTGAAAGATGGTGAAGTATTAAGAGAAAAACTAGTTGACCAAGGGTCTTATGGAGTGTAGAGGGACAGAGATGGGTGAATTGAATTCTCTGTTCATTAAGGAATTTTATAGAAGAGGGATGAGGGTATTCATAAGTTAGACAAGGATAGCTCATATCTTACTGCTATTGAGTCAATGCCAACTCCTAGTGACCCTATAGAACAGAGTAGAACTGTCCCAGTGAGCTTTCCAGACTGTAACTCTTTACAGGAGTAGAAAGCTTAGTCGTAGCCTTTGGAGTGGCTGGTGACTGTGAACTGCTGACATTTCAGATCCCAGACAAATGAGGAACCACTATGTCACCAGGGCACCTTAGACAAAGGTAGTGGCTCTAAATACTTGTCTGCTTCTGATATGCCTAGGGATTAAAAATCTCCTGAAAGTTGACACAGTGTTATAAAGAGCAGCCATACTTTCCCCCAAAGACACAAATGTACTGAAATTTACTAACATTAGCTTTATAGATTGGAAAAAAAGCGAAGAGATTGTATAATATAACTTATTATCCTATGGGCAAATTAACTGATCCAAAGAAAGGTAAAGTGACAGGTTAAAATAAATTATATAAATGTAATAGTTGCCTTAAATGCTAAACATTAAAAAATTATAATACTAAAATAGAAGCAAAATAAGCAATAGGGGGAAACATGTCCCAAAGGTGATCACAACAGAGCTGGGAGTAAAACCTTGGCTTCCCAATTCCAAATGTGGGGCTCTTACCAGTAGATCACCCCCAAGGACCTAGAAGACAGCACTGGGTAAATAAGTGGAAGGAACCATTTGTAGGCTTTGAACCTAAATGTGGAAATTGGCAGCAGCTACAAGTCCACTGCCCAGAGACTTCTCTTCAGGAAACATTGGAAAGGCATGAAAACATTCAGGCCTCATATACATATTTCATCTTTGCAAAAACGGTTCCTTCAATTGTGAGTGAAATAAAAATATAGTCTATGTAAGGAGAAAAATAAAACTTGTTTTTTCTTGTGAAAGTTTTAGTGCCTAGTGGCATTCTAAAATCAGGATGGTAATGCAGTGGTGTCCTTTTTCGGTCCTTCCTTGTTCTTGGGGGCTGTCACGTTGATGCTCCCTTGGAGTTACCCTATAGGATAGAGTCGGGCTGTCCCCTAGGGTTTTCTAGGCTGTAAACTTTACAGGAGCAGACTGCCAGATATTTTCTCCTGCAGAATGAATGGCTGGTGGGTTTGAACTGCTGATTTGGGGGCTAGTAGTTCAACCACTAGGACTCCTTTTGCTCAGCAATGGAGTCATCAGGACTCCCCTGTTCTTTATTAACCAAATTCAACCACAGACAATTTCTTTCCAATTCTACCAAGAACTCAGGTGATACAGCCTTGTGTATGGACTGCTTTCTGACTGGAAATGTTGAAGTGTGTGCCAGGAGCAGATGCCGTAGAGTGTGAGATACTTGGGCCCAATGGTTTTTATGTATCTCTGCGTCTCCAACAACGAGTTTAGTATATCACATTGTGGGCATTCAGTTTAGGTTCTTAAATGCGTGAGCGCACTCATAGACAGTTTTATTCTGAGCTACAAACATACATTCTTTCACAACTCACCACACTAAAACGACAGCCACCAAATCCCAGCCAGAGTGCCGTTCTGGCATGTGATATGATTTCCTGAAACATGCCTTGTGGTAGACAAGTCCCCCAGCTGGGGGCAGGGCCCCACTGCAATATAGATTAGATAGCATTCCTTTTTTTAGACCCAGTTTAATCAAGTGCAACTTCCCCTTTCCTAGCCCAGGACTAAAGAAGTCAGAGCTGCATTTTTATAATTTATCAGCCAGTAAATTACTACAGCAAAGGTCTTGTGTTAGGCCAGCGATTTTCCACAGGGAATGTGGCAGGTGGTGGCATTGGGACTGAGGAGTTAGACATAGTGAACTTGATATGGGGCTTATGCGTCAGGTAGCATTACATGTGGACCTACAGAGGTCAAGCAGGGTAAAGCTATTTTCCATTTTAAAAATTCATATTAAAACAACAAGACAACAACCAAAAACTCTCCTTCATTCCACTGAGATTTGGGGCTCTGGTATAAAATTATTAAACAGAAGATGTATCTTTTTTTTTAATAAAACTAAGTAGTGAGAGTGAACAAAGAAATAGGAACTAAGCCAACTTTGAAAAGCCTCAAGATTTAAAAACTAAAGTCGAAGTAACTAATAAAATCTAATATTTCACATAGCTATAGATTTCTTTATTTAAGGGAGTATCATTTCTCTCTATAGTCTAATATTCTATATTGTTTATGTCAGCAGAGAACAATAATTAGCATATATGTTAACTACATTTGTAACTTTAATTCCATTTCGAAAGTTAAACATTAGTTTGTGTGATTATGGATATAATCAGAAATGTTAAATACCTTAAATAATCACCCAACTTGATTCCCAGGTATAAATTTATAAGTAGTATTAAGTTAAGGCATGCTTAAAAATATTACACATTAACATAAGAACAAATGTAAACAAGAACCCATAATTTAAAAAGAACTCTTACTTAAAATTATAAAGGGGACGAGGTGGTCTCTGAGGCCCCTTTCAAGTCTATGAGAACTATGGCTCTAAGAGTCTTAGGTATACACCTCCAACCAAGGACAATGCAGACATTGCCTAATTGCTCTTTGCTCTTTCCAAGAGTAGAGGCAGCTGGCACTTTGGATACATGTTCTTGTCTGGAGGCCATTATTTCCTCTGCTTTGTTTCCCTTAACTGAATGGCAACCTCCTTCTGAGTATGACCTAAGCCTTCCAGGGTTTCCTCAAGACTGCACAAAGTGAGTAGAAATGAGGATTGATTGAGCGAAGGCAGTGGAGTCCCTGATTTGGACCAGAAGCAATGCCAAACCAGCTGACCTGCACTTATGAGGTCTGGGAGGCTTCTCTAACAGGTCCAAGTTAGAGCCCGGGCCACATATTCACTGAGAGGATGAAGCATAGCAGGTGTCTAAGAAATAAAAGCAGTGCCTGGGTGGTGCAAATGGTGACACACTGCTACCAACTGAACGCTTGAAGGTTCAAGCCTACCCAGCGACCCCTCGGAAATAATACCTGATGATTTGTTTCTGAAAACCACCGTCTTAGCGATCCCAAGGAGCATAGTGCTGCTCTACATCCTTAGGGTTGCAATGAGTTGGCGGCAACTAGACAACCCCTAAAAACAAGACTTGGAAATGCACAAGATGGAAGGCCAAAGGGACTCCAGCTTGTTCTTAGTTTGGGACCAGGAGGCACATGTCGGAGCTATAGGGATGCCATTTGTTTTTGTTTTTCAGATAAAGCCTAAGTAAGCAGGTCACTCTGGCCCAGAACCAACCCAACAGCACCTGACAGCAGCCACCACCAGTGGCTCTGCGGAGCTCCCTGCCCGCGGTGGCAGAATTGCCTTCATGATGTAAATAGTGACCATGTGTACGGGAAGCGTGCCTTTATTCAGTGCAGGATTTTATCTTCTTTCCTTCGAGTGCATTGATGGGGGCGTCTAGAAGTTCCCAAAGTGATTTCTAGAATTTGTATCATAGTCTATCAGGTCTGAAAAGTCATAGGACTTGGCAAGTTGGAACAACAGGAACCCTGGCACCCAGCTTCCTTCACCTCCTGCTGCTCTTTCTCCTGAATATTCTGCTTGCCCTTAAACTTTTTGCTATGTTCATCCAATGTAGGCGCTCTTGTTTCTTTGTTAAACCATAGGGTGGGTAAATTTTCCTACTTTTTTTTGCTTTGGTGGTTTTGTTGTGTCATTTGGGCCCTACCTTCCCCGGGAGACAAGCCCAGTCAATTTATCTGCAATTTAGATCATGGACAACCATCCTTCTTAGATTAGACATGTCTCATCAGAGGTCACTCCATCCTGCATTCTCCTCTGGTGAAAATGACCGCTCTGAAAGGTGACCCAGCCATCGCGGGGAAGAGGAGCACAGGGGACTCCCGTGACTGTGATGTATGATGATATTTCTGAAGAAAGTCAAAACCACTTGGAGAACATGTTTTGATGAATTGCAGGAAATGGCGATTTGCAATCACTCCACAGTTCCCGGGGGCTGATCGTCACTGGGCGATGATAAGTATTTTAACTAGCCTATTGTGGAACCGAGACCTAGGCCAGGACTCTGCAGAGGAGTTCTGTTTGGGCCTTTGTCTCTGAAAGAAGTGCTTGAAATGGCTTTTGATTTACCTGAGATTCAGTTCAACTTGTTTGCCGAGCAAAAGAATTAGCAGCTGGAAAAACAGCATAATTGTCAGCCATCAAGGCAGAGAATATCCCTCTCCCCTACTCCTGCTTCCAGGATCCATTTTCTCCCAGGAAGCAAGCCCACATTGTGAATCCTTAAGTTGAGCAACAGAATGCTGGGGAAAAGGTCGAACTTCCTTCCTAGAGCAAGGGGCTTCCACTCTTCAATAGTCATTACCGCCGGATCAAGCAGTAGCAGGGACCACTTGTCGCTCTTGATAGGGCACTAATCAATTCTAAGGGACACTACTCTTCCAGCCCTCAACGGAGCCATTTCAGAATATCCTTTTATAGCTGGTGATGAATTAGTTCTTATTGGAGCAGAGGAAGGCAAAACACAACTCTAAGAAACAACAGTTAACAAAGATGGAGAGAGGACACTGGCCCCTGCATTTGTTCCTTCTTCAGAAGCTTAGGAAACCTAACCCCTGAAATTCTCATTATATCATTTTGAAGGTGTTAGTGATCGCTCCAAGTCGTTGGTGAATGCTTCCCCATCTGCCTCGGCATCAAGTATGGTCTCAAGCACAAGCGCATGCCCCACACGCACATGTCTTTTGTCAACTGCTTTCTTTCAGGTGGTAAAACCCAAAGATGGGATGGTGTAGGAGCAAAACCCCTTCCAGCAAAGTTATTCAAGTTTTTCAGGGCATGAGATCTTTTTAGAAAAGCCTCTAGTGTTTTATGAAGGCCAGCGATTTAGGAAGTGGTGACAATGTGCAATCTTCAGAAAGGGGAAGCCTCGGAGGTGCTGTGGTAATAATGCAGTTACTTAAAGAACATTTAAACTACAAATATCTCTGTGGTTTTTTATTTGGTTCCACCCTATAGTCACCCTGTGAAATTTCTCAAAGCTTGGCTAATCACTTTAAAATGTCAGGCTTAGCAAAAGATTATACTTCTCCAAATGCCGTGGTCCCTTTACATCCCTCCACCCCCACCCCACTCCCACTGCCCACTCATCACTTTCTTTTCTTTGTAGTTCATAAAGGTAGCTAATTCAATTCAAAGATTAACTGGGAGGAAAATGGAGAGAAATTTAATTGACAAATGGGAGAACAATAGATGTGACCCTGAGGCCACAGGAAAGTTCTAATTAGTGATAGAGAAAATAACTAAAATAGCAAGAAAATATTGTGGGGGTGTGGGATTACTGGTTTTGAAGTTCAAGCATTCGACGCAGCACTGGATGTGATCAATTTATGTGAGCACGACCAGAAGGGTCCCAGTTTGGGTACACTTGCATTGTCCCCAAGGATCCTTGGGGGGGTAGTGGTTGATGTACCTGGCTGCTAACCAAAGTGTTGGCAGTTCAAAGTCATAAGCTGCTCCAATGCATAAAGACGTGACCATCTAGTTCGTTTAAGATTTGCAGCCTTGGAAACCCTATGGAGCAGTTAGAGTTTATCCTATAGTGTCACTATGAGTCAGTAGCAACTCAACAGTACTTGGTTTGGATTTTAAGCTAGGTCTCTAGGCCCAGTCCACAAGCTCTTGACTTCTTAATGTATCCTGTACTAATTCATCCACTGCCAATTATATCTAGTGTCTTTGGTGCCTTATAAATCAGACCATCAAAACAGGCCTTTGTGTGCTAACTGAACCCTGGCTTGAATGGCTTCTGATCCTGACACATTATGTGTGCAGTTTTAGAAAGCTTCCTTCGAAAATAATCACAGTGAGTACGTTTTATGTGCCAACTGTGCGTCAAAGTTTAAGCCAGGACATGCTTATGCATTATCATATTTTCTTACAGCACACTTCAAGGTGGTTATCATTCTCAAAATTTTTAGTGAAGCAATTGGAAAACTATTAGGAAGCAATCAGGAAGACTAAGCCAACTTATTAAAAGACACACAAGTACTAAGTAGCAGAACTGGAATTTGAAGATGTGTCTCTGATTACAAACCTCAAGTTTCTGCAAACAAAACGAGTAAGAAAGAAAACACACAGCTCATCACAAATACGCAAACACACCATTCTTTAAAAGTGCTGAGATTTTAAAGAGTCCTTCTACGTGTTGTTTTATCTAACAAGTAAAATCCTGCTTTGGGCTTGCAAAATCTCTGGATGGTGCAAATGGCTTGCACTCACTTGCTAGTATAAAGGCTGGCAGTTTGAGTACACCTGGGAGTACCAAGGAAGAATAGGCCTGGTGATCTTCTTCCGTTAAGATTACAGCCAAGCCTTTAAGACTCCAGACGCTATATCTTTTGATAGCCATGCACCATCAGCTTTCTTCACCACAATTGCTTGTGCACCCATTTTGTCTTCAGACAAACAAGCGACCATCTAGCTGAGAAGCAACAAAGTCCAAATGGAAGAAGCACACCAGCGTGCTTGATCGTGAGGTGTCAGTGGGATCAGGTATCAGGCATTAAAGACCCAGAACAAAATATCATATCAGTATGAATGATGGGGTGTGTAGAGTGGACACCCAAAACCCATTTCTACACAATTGGACATCCTCTTACAGAAGGGTCACAGGGAAGAGACAAGCCAGTCAGGGCACAGTATAGCACCAATGAAACACACAACTTTCCTCTGGTTCTTTAATGCTTCCTTCCTCTCACTAGCATGACCCCAATTCTATCTTACAAATCTGACTAGACCAGAGCATGTACACGGGTACAGATAAGAGCTTGCAATACAGGGAATCCAGGACAGATAGCCCCTCAGGACCAATAATGAGAGTGGCAATACCAGGAGGGGAAGGGGAAGGTGGGAGGAGAGAGGAGGAAACAATCACAATGATCTATACATAACCCCCTCCCAGGGGGATGGACAACAGAAAAGTGGGTGAAGGGAGACATCTGTCAGTGTAAGACATGAAAAATGTTTTTTCTAAATTATCAAGGGTTCATGAAGGAGGGAGGGCTGGAGAGGGAGGGAACAAAATGAGGAGCTGATACCAAGGGCTCAAGTAGAAAGAAAATATTTTGAAACTGATGATGGCAAAAATGTAAAACTGTGCTTGACATAATGGATGTATATATGGATTCTGATAGCTGTATGAACTCCCAATAAAAGAATGTTAAAAATTACAGCCAAGAAAACTTTATGGAGCAGTTCTATTCTGTGACATTAAGTGGCCATTGAGTCAGAACCAACTCCAGGGCAACCACCACCACCGACACCATGGCGTAGGGGAGGACGATGGGTGTTCAGCGGTAGAATTCTTGCCTTTTATGCCGGAGGTCTGGGTTTGATTCCAAGCAGTGCATGTCATGGGCAACCGCCACCTCGCTAGAGGCCTGTGCATTGATGTGCTACTGAACAGGTTTCAGCAGAGCCTCAAGACTAAGACAGATTAGGAAGAAAGACCTGGCAATCTACTTCTAAAAATCCTCCCTGGAAAACCTTATAGACTACCAAGACCCAATTCAGAATAGATCGTGGGGATGGCACAAGACTGGGCAGCATTCTGTTCTGTTGGGCATGGGGTCGCCATGAACTTGGTGGCAACCTGCTGGCAGCTAACAACAAAAGCAATAAGGAACATAAAACTTTCCATCTTACAGACTGCCATTTCTCCTGTCACCTCGCTTTTCCCGCACAATGCTCCTATTTTGTTGTAGATAGATGGGAAAAAGGAGGTCCCCCGAAAGTAACTTTCCCAAGGTCATCCTTCAGAAAAGTGGCACTTAGTAACTCCCATCAGTTCTTCTCTCACATTACTATTTCATAAACATCTACTTCTGTGAAGCCATTTTCCTAGGTGCCAAAAGACATAGATGAGCCCACCATGGGCTATCAGTTGCTATCTTATAGTCAATGCAGGAGCCACTGAGCAAGTCTTGAGCCCTCGTTTCCCCATTGTACACTCTGTTTATGACTTTTATGTGGCACTTAGGGTTTTCCCTCCTCTGTGAGACAATGCATAGCATCATTTTATATAAACATGGAAATAATTTATTTTGGGGGCTTGCTGTTCAAATAGCCTCAACGTTTCTCCACGTTCCATCTTCAGATTCCTTTGTTGGGACGAGATGTTTGAGACAGCAAGTGGTTTCTAAGTAACTTGGAGTGGAGCGTGACTGTTTTCACCATTGTGTCTCAGTTGATGATTTGCACACCTAGTTGCCAAGGCTACTGAGCAGTGCCCTTCCCTCCCCCATTCCCATACAGCTTTAAATGGAATCTGGGGAGTCTGTGTGGACTATGGACTTCAACTTAACAGTGGGTGGCAGGAACTCAGAAGTTCAATCCCAGACCTGCTCCTAATTTCCTGGATGACTTTGGGTCTGTCCATTAATCTCTCTCTATCACCGTTTCCTTCTCTGGAGGAGATAGCAAGAATAATGGGATGTTTTATGCATTAACACATTTATGATCCTGATGTGATCTGCAAAAACATGGTTTTCTGGAAATGCTCAGTGGAAACAGGTAAATCAAAAGAAATCCAGTTTCTTATTCTCTAATATGACATATTGATGGGGTCTGTCTTTTTCTGATGGCTATGCTAAGAAACTAGAACTGAGATGGATTAAATAACTAAGTGGTTTTTTACCTTAAAAACGACTTACATTTTCAGATATTCTATCCTTACTTACCTAAAAATAATCACAGTGGCTGTTAAAGTTGAAGATGAGTTCATGGGGAGCTTCTTCCAGTACCAGGACTAATAAGATGAAAAGCTCATACTTTCTCAAGAGAAGTATTTTCATTAGTCATGGTAAATGGGCAGCTAGACCTGGTCTCATTAGGACTTTGGCTGGAAATACTTAAATTTTTTTTGCATAACTGAACACTTTGGTTATGAATTTTACAAATATTTTATTGAATCAGCATGACTTATATGAGACTAGGGAGGACAAACTAACCTCAAAGATGTCATTCTGGATGAACTGCATTATATATTCTCTGAGAAATGTCTTTGCCTATTTTAACTCTATAAATTCTTCTGTCTCTTAGGAAGAGGTGAGTAAGCTCCAAGGAGAACTCAAATCATATGTGCAATGACCCTGTGCAGGATAGAATTAAAATATGTTTCCATTATTAAGATGCTGTCAATTCTTATTTTTAAAAAGTGTTTTTGCAATTTAAATTCATTGGCTTGTTTTTAATTTTGGCAGTTTTCTTGATCAGGGACTATTGTCTTGGCATTCATACTAGAAAAAAAGGGAAACAAATGGTCAAATATTAGCTCATTTTTTAAAAATCCATACAATTCATAGGCATTTCCTTGTAAGCTAGAATTATAGTGTCTGCCTTTTCAGTGAATTACCAGCCAAATGAGTCAAAGTGGGTCATGTGGATCTGAGATAAATCTGGGAATGTCTAGAGTAGATAAGAGGTCCTAAACAGACTGTTTTGGAAAATGCCCCCCTTGTGCATTCAAAATATAAAAAACTGGAAAATAATATGAGTATACGGGCTCTTATTATAGATATTTTATTATGGAAATATGTAGTGCAGAAATGAATAAAAAGCATGAATTGGTTTTGGTTTGGGGTGTGGTTTTTTGTTTGTTTGTTTGGGTAGTCTAGGACCCTGGGCGGTGCAAAAGGTTTGCATTAGGTGTCGTGGGTTAGCTGGAGGGGCTACTAATCATGGATTTGGCAATTCAAACCTCTGTAAAAAGATGAGGCTTTCTGCTCCTGGTAATATTGATAGTCACAAGAACCCACGGGGTAGTTCTACTCGATTCTTTTATTAAAATCATTTTATTAAGGGCTCATACAAATCTTATCACAATGCATACATACAGCTATTGTGTAAAGCATATTTGTACATGCATTGCCCTCATCATTCTCAAAACATTTGCTCTCCACCTAAGCCCCTGGCATCAGCTTATCATTTTCCCCCTCCCTCCCTGCTCCCCCTCCCTCATGAACCCTTGATAATTTATAAATTATTATTTTGTCAGATCTTGCCCTGTCTGATGTCTCCCTTCACCCACTTTTCTGTTGTGTGTTCCTTAGGGTTGCCGTGAGTCAGAATGTACGCATGGCAGTGCAGAAGAAGAGTCTGACAGTCTACTTTGATAAAGATTACAGGTAAGCAAAGTGTCCGGAGCATTTCCACTTGAAACACATGGAGTCTCCATGAGGGAGAATGGATTCAAAGGCAGTGTTTCATTATTTCCTTGTTTGTTTTTTAATTAAGGAGGATTTTTTGGTATCGTCCCAATCTGATAAACCATTTGTAATCAGCTGTGTTCTAAGGATCACTATATATACTATACTATACAGGTGATTATAAGGATCTCTGATATATACTAATTTGAACTTATTCACAGGGTACCACAAAACTCTGATGAAACTAAGAATATTGTGAGAAATAAATCCATGAGTTAATTTAAATATAGACTTCCAATGTATCTTACAAGTTGTAAATTCTCTTTCACTTAGTGTTTCTGGAAATTGTGGTCTAGATTATTCAGCAGTGCTATTGTTTAATGTTGTACAATTTCTGACTCATGGTGACCTTGTGTATAGCAGAATGAAACTTTGTCTGGTCTTGCATCATCTTCGTGATCATTGATATGTTTGAGTCCATTGTTGTAACAAATGGATATTCAGATCTAGCTTTACATTTTTAAAATTAATTTATTTTTAAAAATCTGACTGACATACCATTCGCGTATCATATATTTCAACAGTTTAATCACATTCTTAAGAGCTGTACTCCCATCACGATAATTAACTCCAAGGCATTTCTGCAGGGTCCTCTGTGTAGAGTAAGACCTATATTCTTGTTTATATTAACAAAAGCCACGGAATAACATTTTAATCTAAAAAGCAACTTAAAATTTTTGAAGTGCTAAAAATAATGAGGGAAGTGGCAGGTCAACTTATGAATGAAAACCCTATTTAAAAATAAAATGTAGGTAGAATATTAGAACATCCAAATTACTTATGTGACAGCATGGTACAAGGAAGACAGAAAGAAGTCAAGGCCCCATGTCGGGGGATTTTGGGAGAGACCATCTTTCATTAAGCTGGGGCACAAAGAGGTACATATTTAGGGCTGAGCCAGAATCAGATCTATGCAAACTATCTCCTCCTGAAACCTAGGAAATGCAGAAAAGACTACATCAATGTTGAGTAGAAGAGAGAGAAGATCAAAGGGAGAAATTCCAACCGTTCCTAAGATATAATGATGACAGACTGTACTGACTTGTACTCCATACCTATTTCACCTGATCGAATCCCGGGACCTCCTTTGTTAGAGGTGTTTCCTGACTAGAAGTGCATAGAGGTGTCTGGCAGAAGTAAATACAAAGTCTTTCTATTGGGAGATAACATTTCTACTATAGTGCATATTATTTTTCAAGGTTAATGACTAGCAGGCATTCAAAGAAAGCTAGGCAGCCAGCGAGACAAGAAGAAACCATCAGTAGTAGCAGAAATAGAATTAATCTGGAATTATCAGCTGTAGCTGAAAAACAAGTAAGCTTATAAAAATTAAATTAATAAATCCAAAGCTTGAAGCAATCTACAGGAACTAGAAAACCATAAAAGGTGACAGAGAAGACATTCAAGCTTGCAGGGCCTCAGGCCTAACTGAAAGGTATAAAATGATAGAAAGCACATTACATTTTATCCTTGAAGCTTCTTCCCTGAATCTGATGAGCAATAAAGCTCTTAAGACAGTTTCTTTGTAAACCTCAAGGAGTCAAGTAATCAGATATATATGGTATATCTTTCCATCCTGTATGTCATAATTGCCCCAGCAAGCCAATGGAAATGGTTGTCCAACATTCCTTCTCACATCCACATAAACCTACAAACAAGAACACACCGAGCCACATGTAATGGCAATTTGGCATAGAGTAGGTGCTAACTGTTATATTAATGGTAACTGCTTTTTCGTTCCTTCCCCACAAGTATGTCATTTTAGCACTGATATAAGGTTCTCGCCTTGCTTGGGTCTCTATTATAAGGCAATTTCTATAAATCTCACTTGAAATCACAAAGAAAGTCTAAATTAAATTCTGCATTTGGATTTGTGAACAGTTCATCTTTTGAGTATCAAATGTCTTTAAATTATTTTGAACACCTTTTTTAGGGTGTATATTTTTAAGTATGTATGTACATACACATGTTCGTATATGTATGTAGGCGGACCATGTTTTGTGTGTGCCTGCGAGTTTGCATGTGCAAGGTGTAGGGCTATGTGTGTGCATAGGTACATGAGTGATAATAAAATAAAAAGTGTGCATGCTATGTGTATTCCTGCAGCACTTACAATTCTGAAAAAGATTTGGTGTGTTAGGTTATAAATCAAGCCTTCCTTCTTTCCTTAGTTTTAGGCTTGACTGCTGACAGTCATTTGTAACCAACTCACCCTCCACGCCCACACTCAGTGGAAACATGGCAATCTGGACAGTTGGGCTCAGCTCCGTCATTCAGGTTTATGAGGAATTAGCTCCAATTTAGTGGAAAACTGTTTTCAAAGTGGACATGAGTCACAGGCTAGTGCTGTGAGAAGTGCGTTCACATTGTCCCAGGGCCCTGTGGTCTACCAGTTCCAGAAGTTACTGAAATTAGAACAAGACAGATAGTCAGGAGGTTGCATTGCTGCTCCTAGGACCAAGTATAAAACATTATAGATGTGTGTATATATGTATGTGCAGTGTGTGTATATGTGTGCATGCCTGTAAGTACGATGTATTTATGTCAGAGTGCATGTGTGTGCATGTGCATAGTTCTCTTTCTGTGTATGTGTGTGTGTGTGTGTGTGTGTGTGAGAGAGAGAGAGAGAGAGAGAGAGAGAGAGAGAGAGAGAGAAATGGAGTATGTTTATTCCTGCAGCCTTTAGTCTTAATTAGAAGGTAATGACTTTCGGTTTCTGCTTTGCCCAAATTTTACTTTTTCATTTTCTTAACTTTTATATTGACTTTTGTCAACAGGAAAACAGAATTGTGGTTTCAATCCTTCCATTTTTGAAAATCCTTATTGGAAAAAGCAAAACAAAACAAACACAAAATCTGTACGTTTCTTTTCAGTACATTTAGTCCTGAAGGTTAGTTTGGGTCTTCTTCCACACCAGCCTGATGGGCACGAGGTTCCCCGGGTTCAAAGGCATCTGGGATCCCCTCAGCACAACTTAGAAGCTGGTGAGAAAGAAGTTTCTGGCACAGAGTGGCAACTCAGGACATGGATTTTAAATAAGCAAACGAAAATACAGCCGATTGAGAGCACAGAGTTAAAGGCACTTGAACTTCTAGTCCTGCATATTTTTTATCTATAAAATAGAAATGATACCTACCCTTTTAAGATGTGAAGATTAAAAAGAATTAGCACAGATAAGTTGCCGAGCACGGTAGCTGGTACATGGCAAATACCAGGGAAATGTAAGTATTAAGATGATCACGGGAATCACTTTCTTCTATATAAGCAGGAAATAGTGGTATCCAATGCCATTTTTATTTTAAGAACACACATCTAATCACATCTTTAAGAAATGATAAGATTGATGTGGACTTTATCTGACTCTTCTTATTCTATTTCATTTGGGGGCTCACCTCTACAGATGCAAAAAGCGTCAAGGATGTGGCCAAGATTCCAGCAGCTTGCATATCCCATCTAAAGCCTATCATCTTGGTCCAGGGGTTCCTGGAAAGCCCTCTGATTGGCAGGAAAACCCTCATTCTCTTTGTCTTCCCCACTTCCCTTAATGTCAGTAACCTCCTGTGCCGAGTCCCCCTGCAATCTGGGAAGAAAATGGTTTTCATCTGCCTAGAAGCAGTACGTGTGACCTGAACAAATCAGTCTTGGGGCTGTCACATTCTCTGATGTAAGAGTGATTATTCACCTCTTTTCTTAGCTGGTTTCTAAGGAGCGGAGGCTAGCAGGCACTGAGAAAAGTGGGATGATGTGACCAGGTCAAGAGCTCTGGGGGAAGTAGGACTGGGGTGGAGAACCATCACCTCCCTCGGCATCACATTGGCCTCTGGTGGCTCACAAGCAACTGACAGACGGCTCAATCATTTCCTCGGGGCCAGCAGGCTCCCGGCACCAGCTGGCTTTGGCATTAATGCTCAGGCCCTGACTGACAGGGAACTTGTCCTTGGCGGAACCCTGGGGCCTGCAAGAGCCTATTCAAACTCTTCCATTTGTCTGTTGATTTACTGTCCCTGTTGGTCAGTTGTTGACCCATCTTTCCTCTCTGTTTGCTCATAGTACTCCAATGAAGCCACCCTTTCAGAATAGATTTGGTTGATGATTTCCTCAGGAGCTGTGGAAGCAAACAACACAGGCAGTGCACCTGTTAGACTTTAATGTGCAGAGAGCCCTTCAGGTAGGAAGGCCCAGGAAGAGAGACTATGTCGGTCTCAGCCCAATTGAAGTCCACATTTGCTATCAGAACAGTAGGAGAAGCCCCATTCATTCTCTTTCAAGTATATAAGTTATTTCATTTCTAGTTCCATTTGGAGCCTACTGCCTAGAAGTCTGATTCGGGTCAGTGGGTTACTGAAGAGTATGATTCCAAATAATAAATATCAAGGAGACGGTGATGGTTAGGAAGCAGCCAGTGCACACCCCAGATGGGCAGGGGGTTTGCCCCCATTCATTTAAGGAAAGGGTAGAGGCATGAAACATTGCTTGTTCAGTGGCAGAATTATCCCCCTCCTGGAGGTAGACCCAGTTCAATTCCTAGTCAATGCACCTCCAGCACAGGCAATACCAAACACATGTATGTTTCTTTGCTTCTGAACAGACTTCAAAGGAGCTTCCAATCTAAGATGGAACAGGAAAAAACAAACAAACAAACATCTGGTGATCTACTGAAAATCAGCAAGTGCAACATCCTGGGATCACCACCGTTCACTCATATTGTATACAGACTCACCAGGAGTGGGGGGTGAGGGGGGACTCAGTGGCAGCGAACAATGATATGAAAGCAAAGACAACCAGTCCACCACTGTCTTACCTCACAGACAGGAAAGTTAGGACAAGTGCCCCCAGCCCAGTTCTCAAGAGCTACTCTGCTAGACTTGAAGAAAGACAGATTTGATTAGATTAAGTCTCATTGTTTCTTTATCATTACGGAGGGGTCCTCAAGGAGATGGACTGACACAGTGGCTGAAAAAATGGGCTCATGCATATGAACAATTGTGAAGCTGGCAAAGGACTGGGCAGTGTTTCGCTCTGCTGTGCGTCAGGTCACTGTGGGTGGAAGCCAACTCAATGGCACCTAACAACAGAAACCAAATCAGAGAAGGGTTTTGGTCAAGAAGTTCTGCAAAGTTCCTTGATAGTCTGTGATTGTCTGACTTATCATAGAATACTCAGTTAATTGCATTAAAACAATCTTCTGAAGCATGAGAAATCACCATCCTGACCTGGAATATTTCATCTAAGTTCTATTGGTTTCAATAAATATTTATAAGAAGCAGAGTCACAAAAGGCCTTGTTATTTAATATCGCCTTAGTGTAGCTTGCCAGAGTACAATGATAACAGTGCTCACTAAAGAAGGGTGTGCTTACAAGAGCTGCTTTGTGAAAATGAGAAGCCAGCCACTACAGGTGAGGAAAGAGTGAGGATGAGTAAAATGTAGATTTCTCTTTGACAATATCTTCCATCTTTGATGGAAGCCATTGTTTCTCCTAGGTTTTAGAGAAACCGTCTTTAGAGAATATGCCTTCTAGCATTTGGAGGGCATTCGCTTCTTGAATTATTCCCTTTTGGTGGTGTGTTAGTTTGGCTAGACTAGAGAAACAAGTTCATGGAATATTGAGAAAATGTCCCAATCCAGTCCAGATCAAGTCTGTAAGTCCGATATTAGCCCATATGTCCGGTACCAATCTATAAAGTCCTCTTCAGACTCATGAAACACATGCAATGATCCTGAATGCAGGAAAATCACAGGCCAGTGGGTGGGAAGTCATGTGGATCCAATGGCACTATAAGCATTTCAGTGCTGGCAGGGGTCTCCATGAGGTTCCTCTGACTCCAGAAGTCTGGCTCCATCAGCCTCTCTCCATCTGTCTTCTCCACAGGGATGTCTCTCAGGTAGTGAGCAGAGAGAGTGTGTCTCCTGCCTCCAAGGAGGAAAAATAGAAGTTCCCAGAATCCTCAGGAGAAGGCCATGCTCACACAGAGGCCTCATTGGCTATATCCTGATTGACAGGCTAGACTCCACCCCTATACTCTTAATCCTCAAATTGACACCACATTATGTAACTACACCAGGTCTTGTCTACACAATGACCTGCAGCTGCTAATCAAGACACCTGCGCAGTCAGTCATGCCAGCACACATGCTGACCACTTTTCCTTATCTCCGGCTGAAATGATGTAAGACCTGGGAGAATGTTTCCCTTACCCTCTGGGAGAAATTTCCACTTTAACACTAGATTCAAAAGAATTATCCTCAGGGAACTGATAGTTACTAAATGTACAATCTTTAGGAGGCTCTGGCCATCTTTATCAGCGTGAAAGGATTCTTTAAAACATGATGTTCCAAATCCAAACTTCATTCTTTGATTCACTGTTTGCAATTTGCCCAACCGTAGCGCATGGCCATCTGGTCAACAAAGACTTTATGTAAGGACAGCAACCTTAAAGCCTAAAAGAAAGTAAATTTCTCCTAACAGCAGATGAAAGGATGAAAAGAGAATGGAGAAAGAAGAGGAAGTGGTGGGGGCATGAATGCCAATCAGAATCAGTGGACAGATATAATTTGATTTTTTAGATCCCTTATTGGGTTCAGGGGAAAAAAATCTCTTTAAATATTTCCATTTGAGAAATGTTACTTAACCTGGGACTGGTGGCTATAGAGAACTAGGTCAATATTTCTGTGGGTGGAAGTATTTCCTGGGGGAAGGTCAAATCTACAGATTGACTGTTGCCATGGTCAGTATTATCGTGGGTAAAGCACAGTTATCAGATAGCTTTGGAGCATTGTTGAAGCCTCTGATCAACCAATGTTACTGGAGAGGAGGCTATCCCATGTAGGTGCAAGGTAGACTGAGGTGATGAAACAGATTGCACAAAAGAGGCTTCAAAGAGTTCATTGGAAAGTGTATTTTTCCTTTAATTCGATTTTTATATGAACCTTTTGAAGGTCCCAAATATTTCCAAAAGACATCAGTGCCCTATGTGTTGTATTAAGATGTGTACTATTCCGGCAAACCTGTGTCTGACATTCTCAGTAATTATCATTGTAAAATTTCCCTGATAATTAACCCCAGTTGTTTGTGTTAATAATGCCCGTCCATGAAAGTACTGATTCTGTACAAGTGAGCAATTCAGGTGTGTGATATGGAATTAGCTTTCATAGGCCCAATGTTCCTTTCTGAACAGGGCTTTAAAAAATTACTACCAGGGACTAATCAAAGACAACATTAATGGA
The DNA here is from genome assembly GCF_000313985.2 of Echinops telfairi. Lineage (NCBI taxonomy): Eukaryota > Metazoa > Chordata > Mammalia > Afrosoricida > Tenrecidae > Echinops > Echinops telfairi. The sequence continues at coordinate 69,958,131 of NW_022111324.1, forward strand.
AGATTGGTATGCCCCAGGGGGATGATGGATAAGATTCTACTATAAATTAAAAAGGAAGTTTTGAAAGGGAGCCACACAGATAAAATGAACAAACATAGATCCCGGAATAGGTTTTGGGCTTGCCCTAAATCCTAGCTCCAAGTTCAGCCCATTAGTACTTACACAATGGCCCTGCTTGATACTCGCCCTCAGGAAGGGAACAGAGAAGACAGGGGTGCTACCAACAACATGTGGCAAAGAAATCAGATGGTGCCCAGCTAACAGATAATATAGCGTCTGGGGTCTTAAGGGCTTGTCTCCAAACAAGCAGACGTGTAAGTGAGATGTCAACTAAGTCCACATGGAAGAAGCACAACAACATCAGTGACTCAAGGATTATAAATCATATCATCTGCGTCTGAAGGAGGGAATAGTATCAGAGCCAAAATTGTGAGATTCTAGTTGCGAAAGACGATGATGACAGTAGGAGCCCAAGACACGTGTGTGGGAACTGCATAGGAAAGAAGCGTGGGCGATCTCCCTCTCTCCATCACTGAGGGCTGGGAGGACAGTGGTGACTAAACAGAGTGCACTGGAGAGACGAGTCTAGAAGATCAAAGGGATAAGCCTGACTGGAACAGTTAAAGCCCTGTCACTTGAGCCCCCCTGTGATGCGCCCTGGATCTGATCTGGTTTTCAATTTTTACTGTGTTTTTGTTTGCTCACATTAGAGTTTATCTCAAAGTGTTATGTTATTGGGGTCAGCCTCTTGGAGTTGTGTTATAGGTCTTTCTGGTTTGGTTTGGGGTATATGAAACCCAGGATTGATGAACTTATAGGACAGAAGGAGAATCAGGTTTGAGGGGTGGGGGTGGTACAGTGGGGGTGGGGGTGGAGGGGTAAAAAGGAGACAATGTCAGGGAGTCCAGGAAGGAAAAGAACATTTGGAAACTGATTATGGTAGCAATTATATAATACTACTTAACGTGATTGGACTATGAAATGATATATGTATTAACTCCCAATTAAAAATCATTAAAAAAAATAAAAAACAAAACAAACCGAAAAAAAAAAGACAAAAATCAAAACCAAACTCTTGTCATTGAGCCGATGCTAACCCAGAGTGAACATAAATATATGATTTCCAACGCTGGAAATCTTTACCGGGGAAGACAGTCTCATTTTTCTCTTGTGGAGTGACTGGGGGTTTTGAACTGCCCACCTTATTGTAAGCAGTTTAACTCTTATCCAACATCTGCTCTCTCTTTACATTGTAATGCAATAGGATGCAGTACAAATAAAGCTTTAGGACTTCTGAGGGCATATCATAAAAAGGCTTACAAATTCTACTTGGACCTCTTAGTGGTTTGGCTTTCTGCAGTATGCTCCCTCTTGGGTCCAATGAGGGGCCCTTTAACTGAGCTTTCAGCAGACAGACATTGAGTCCTGTATGATATCTTATTCAAGCACCCTTCTGGGGTAGGCCAAGGAAGAACTGTAAGATGAGCCCCAGTCAAACCACAGAGCCACATAAGAAAAGTGACACATTTTTCTTTCAAGCCATAACACTTTGGGGTGATATATATATATATCACTATGTATTTCCACTCTCCTGGACCTTCATGTCTCATAGGATAGATGTCAAACAATAATTAAAATTGTCAATCTGGAACTGAGATATATATATATATGCACAGTGATAGAACAGTTGGCTGTAATACTTTAAGAACGAGGAGTACTTTATTTCCTAAACTCTATTCTTAACATTTTATAGGCTTACTTTGTATCTCTTTTTTTCAAAGCAAGCCTTCTTAGTATATGTGAGGGCGCTTCAAAAAGCTTGCATAAAATATAATTATAAATGAATAGAGGTTTTTCCCCATAAACTTTCTGAAGCCCTGTCCTATAATTAGAAATGAAGCATATTTGGGAATATGTGTATGGGTCACTACATAGGAATATATTTTAATATGATCATGCTTTAATATTTTATGTGACATTTGACTGATTTATTCTCACTGATAGTAATAGGGTGCTGAACCTAAGTCCGTGAGACCTTTGATTTAGTATCCGAAATTCAGGACAGAAAGGACATCCACATTTCTAAAAAACCAAGAACAAAGGTTCCTCTTTTCTTTATTTTTTTTTAAAAAAGATCTGGCTCATATAAAATTTATAGATATGAGCACTTTTTTAAAGACATGTGAATTAATATATGATTATTTTTAAAAAGGAAAAAGTATCTACCCTACAAACACATACATAATTTGCACACACTGAAGAATTTGGGAAGAAAAAGAATAAAGGAGAAGTGAGGAAGAAAGGGCTCTGTGTGCAATACATTGGAGATTTTAGCCAACCTGATACATTCGGGTAGAATTAGCTGTGCTAGAGGAATCTAAATGCCAGTGTGGTATGTGTCGTAAGGAGACAGAGATTCATGGCGTCCATTTACAGAGGAAATCCTGATACAGGGTTTCTAAATTCCTGAGCTATTCCTAAGTGGGAGGAACTACTGGCTAATTTGGACTTTAGATATAGAACATTAATCTGTTTAACAGCAGGCATAGTGAAATAGCAACTTAAAACAAAATTTATAGTTTTCTTAGCAGGAGTATTAAGAAATGTTATGCAAAAATCAAATTGTGTCTAGAGAGGATTATTAACCTCATGCGATCCCATCTCGTGGTTGGAAATTGTTCAGTCTTTTCATCTTGAGAGGTGATGAGCCAAACTGATCCTAACATTCTTTCCTAGAGGATGTGTTATATAGAGCAATACAAGCAGGGCACAAGAGGAAAGAGGCGCAGAGAGCTGGGAAGATGGAGAAGAGGTTTCCTAATTGTCAGTAGGTTTCTTTTCATTTAATCATTTTATTGGGGGCTCGTACAACTCTTATCACAATCCATCCATCCATCCACTGTGTCAAGCACATTTGTACATTTGTTGCCATCATCATTCTCAAAACATTCACTTTCTGTTTCAGCCCTTGATATCAGCTCCTCACTTCCCCCTCCCTCCTCCCTCCCCCTCCCTCATGAACCCTTGATAATTTATAAATTATTGTTATTTTGCCATATCTTACACTGTCCGACCTCTCCCTTCACCCACTTTTCTGCTGTCCATCCCCCAGGGAGGAGGTTATATGTAGATCCCTGTGATTGGTTCCCCCTTTCCACTCCACCTTCCCCCCACCCTCTCGGTATCACCACTCCCACCACTGGTCCTGACGGGATCATCTGCCCTTGATTCCCTGTGTTTCCTATCTGTACCAGTGTACAACCTCTGGTCTAGCCAGATTTGTAAGGTAGAATTGGGATCATGGTAGTGGTGGGGAGGAAGCATTTAAGAACTAGATCCTTGTCAGCAGTGTTACAATGGGAAACCCCAGGACTAGAATGTCCACGTCTGTGACCTTAGTCTTCCTTAATCCTGGAAGGAGACATGAACTTGCCAGTTGATTGATAAGAATCTGCTTTAATTGAAGCCAATGTTCTATTCCTCAATTATCTCCACTTCTTCCGTAATGAACTTAACATAATCAATCAACCAACCAACAAACAAAAATAGAATAGCCATTCATGCAGGATAGCTTTATTGTGCCAGGCAGTCTGCTAGGCTGGGAGATACAATGATGAATAAGGTATAGAGGACTATGTATTTCCACTCTCTTGGACCTTCAAGTCTGGTAGGATAGATGTCAAACAATAATTAAAATTGTCAAGCTGGAACTGTGATACGTACTGGACCTGAGGGTTCATATAAATATATACGATAAAATGTCAGACATGGGGAGTTAATAGGAGGTGTTTCTCACTATAAATTGTCAATTAGACCCAGAAATAGGATGAGTAAGAAAAAAACTAGGTAAGAAGAGAAGAATGTTCTAGACAGAAGAGCAATATGCACAAAGACCCTGTCTGCCCAGAAGCAGTGCTATAGCACGACAAAAGCCAGCTCTTAGAGAGGTGATTTATGGCCGCCCCAGTTCCAACTCTTGCTCCCTTTCTTGTCTTTTAGGTTCCAGTCGTGTAGCAGTGGTTGTTGTTAGGTGCCATCGCGTCCATTCCAACTCATAGCGAGCCTGCGCACAGCAGAATAAAACACCGCCTGGTTCTGTACCACCGTCACAGTTCTTATTTTGAGCCCACTGTGGCAGCCACTGTGTCCATCCACCTTTTTGAGGGCCCTCCTTGGTTTCACTGCCACTTCACTCTACTAAGTACATTGTCCTTTTTCAGTGATGCGTCCCTCCCTACAACGTGTCCAAAGTAGATGAAATGAAGTCTCGCTCTCCTTGCCTCTCAGGAGCATTCTGGTGTACTTCTTCAAGACAGATCTGTTTGTTTGTCAGTCCATCATGGCTTATTCAATATTCTTCACCATCACCATAGTTCAAAGGTATCTGCTTTTTCTTCAGCTTTTCTTACTCGTTGTCTAAGTTTCATGCATATGAGGTGATTGAGAATATCATGGCATGAGTTAGGCTCACCTTAACTCCTTAAAGTAGCATCGTTGCTTTTCAATGCTTTCAAGAGATCTTATGCAGTAGATTTGCTAAATGCAGCATGTTGTTTTATCTCTTACCTGCTGTTTCCATGAGCATAATTGTGGAGCTAAGCAAGACAAAAGCTTTGACAACCTCAATCTTTTCTCCCTTTATTATAATGTCACCCACTGGTCTAGTGGTGAGGATTTGGGTTTTCTTTACCTTGAGTTTAATCCATACTTAAGGTGCAATCCTTGATCTTCATCAGCAAGTGCTCTCGGTCCTCACTTTCATCAAGCAAGATTGTGTTATATGTACGTTGAAAGTTGTTAATAAGCTTTCTCCCAATCCTGATAACTAATTCTTGTTTATAGAATCCAGTTTCCCTGATTATTTACTTAGCATACAGTTGGAGCAAATATGGTCAGAGGATACAACTCTGACACACACCTTTATGGGTGCTTTTACTACAATTAAATTGATAGTATAATGACTATGTTCACTGTTCTTAATTCAATTCATTCAGAAATAAACAAAATCGGGCCCTACCTGTTATACACATATCAACAATGTTTCATAAATTCACGATCAAAAAGGAATTTCAGATGGAAGCATAACAATTACCTAGAATACAGAGCAAAGAACAAACATGGTTTGTTTAAAAGCCAAAGCACTTTTTAATGTCGGGTGAGGTTATAGTTGTAAATGCATTTACCAGGGGAAAATGATTTCATGTAAATGAATTATGCTTTTAAATCAGGAAGTTAATTAAAAAGCAGACAACAAAACAGCACAAAGGAAAGAAAAAAGTCACAGTAGAATTAACCATCCAGAAACTGCATCTCTGATAAGAACGAAAAGGGGCAGACATGGCCAGAATGATGAAGACAAGGGGAAAAGCAATGAACTGCACCAGGAAACAAAGAATATATCGATCTGTTGTCAGCGAGACGAACACAGGAGTTTAAGATTTTAAAATGAATGACACCAGTACTTTTAAGTTCTCAGATGGGATTTTAAGGAATATACCCATTACCCAAGTTGTTCTGACATGGAGGGATCCCGTGAATATAAAGACTTTAAAAGGAACTGAGATCAGAGTCACAGGTCATACCAATTATCAAACACCACTGGGTCACACTAATTGCACTAAAAACCTAGAGATTTTGATAATTTCAGATTATCCTTGTAATTTTATATTATCCTTTGAATACAACATATTCTAGAGATAGGAACATGAAAAATTAACACGGAATCCTGGAGACCCGTGGTTCAGATTCACGAGGTGCTCCGTGGGAGAAACGACCAGTTGATCTGCTCTCAGCCTGAGAGACCCTGTGGTGCAGCTCTATTTCAGCATGAAGGCTTGCTTTGAATTGAACTTCACTCAATGGCACACAACAGCAACACATATCAAAGACAGTAAATGGAAAAGAAAACAAAACTACAGGTTAACCTCAGTTCTAGGTGTGGATGTAAAAAGGCAATATCAAATTATTAGGAAAAAAGATGCTATTGTTGTTAAGTGCTCTGACTCACAGCAACCCTGGGTACAGCAGAAGGAAGCATGACCCAGTCTTGCACCATCATTACAATCTTTCCTATTCTGAGGCTACTGTTGCAATCACTGTGTCAATCTACCTGAGCGTCTTCCTCTTTTTACCTGACTTCACAATGTCTGAGGTCCACCAGGGATGGGTCCCTCGTGACTATCTGTCTAAATAAGTGAGATGACGTTTCATCGTCTTTCCTCTTATGCAGCACTCGGGTTGGTTTGCTTTTCTGGCAGTCCCTGGTACGTTCAATGTTCTTCCTCAGCATAATTCAAATGTGGTAATTTTTCTTGTCTATTCTTTATTCAATGTCCATTTATGCAGGCATCGGAGATGGTTGGGTCATGCACACCTTAATTTACATGGTGTTATCTTTGTTTTTGAACACCTTAAGGAAGTGTATTGCATCACATTTGCCAAATACAATTCGTTGTTTTGATTTCTTGATTTCTGCTTCCATGGGATTTGATTGTAGACCCACATAAAATGAAATCATTGACAACTTCAATATTTTCTCCATTTATCATTATGCTGGTATTGCTTCAGTTGTGATGATTTTTGTTTCCTTTATGTTCAAGTGTAATCCATATGGTAGTCTTTCTTCTTTATCTCTAAGTGATTTCTCCAAGCCAGGTGGTATAATCTGTGTATCACTGGCTGTTAATGAGTCCTCTGCAAATCCCAATGCCAAATTCTTCCTAGTATAATCCAGCTCCATTATTTTTCTCATTTTCCTGATTTTAAACCATGTGATATCTATTTTTTTGGCCAGACAATGACCTATTGATTTACCTTGCATGAGAATAATGAAACATGCTGGAATTCCCACTCTTTGTAATATACATAATTTGTTATGATTCACACAGTAAAAATACTTTTCAGTCAATCAAACATAGTAAATATGTTTCTAGTATTCTTTACTTTCAATCAAGATTTATCTGACATGTCCTCTTCTGAAACTGGCTTGAATTTCTGGCAGTTTCTTTTCTTTTCTCATTCTTTTTTTTTTCTAGTCATTTTACTGGTGGCTCATACAACTCTTATCACAATTCATACATACATCAATTGTGTAAAGCACACCTGTATATTCATTGCCCTCATCATTCTCAAAACATTTGCTTTCTGCTTGGGCTCTTGCAAGCAGCTCCTCATTTTTCTTTTTTTCCCCTCCCCTCCCTCTGCACTTCCCTCTCCCTCATGAATGCTTGATAATTTATAAATTATTATTTTATCATGTCTTACACTGCCTGACTTCTCCCTTCACCCACTCTTCTGTTGTCCATCCCCCAGAGAGGAGGCTATATATAAATGTTCTTGTATTGAGGGTATATGTGAGTGGAGGCCCAATGTCCATCTGCTATGGTACTACTAAACCTCTAAATATATGCACATAGATCTATTTTCCCCATAATCACAACGTGTTGCAACAAGTTTTGAATAATCTTCAGCAACACTTTCCTTACATGTGATATTAATGATATTGTTTGGTAACTTTCACATTCCTTTGGGTCATCATTGGAAGAGACACCAACAGTGACCTCTTCCAGTTGGCTGGCCTGATAGATGTCTTCTAAATTTTTTGACATAGATAAGTGAGGGCTTCCAGCATTGCATCTGTTTGTGGAAACATATTCATTCGTGTTTGTCAATTTCACAGATCCCGCCAGTGCAGCGTCAATTTATTTCAGCATCAGCAATTTTTAATCATATGCTACCTCTTGAAAAGTTTGAATCTTAACCAGTTCTTTTTGGTACAGCATCTGTGTATTCCTTCTATAGTGTTTTGTTGCTTCCTATGCCATTAGATATTTTGCCTATCCAATCCTTCATTATTACAATTTGAAGGTTGAATCTTTTCATCAGTTATTTCCACTTGAAAAATGCTGAGCATGTTCTTCCCTTTTGGTTTACTAGATCCAGGCTTTTGCATGTCTTATTATTATGTCTTTATTCGTCTTCCTGGGCCACTTTTTGACATCTTCAGTTAGACTCTCTTACTTTATCATTTCTTTTATTTGCTTGACCTACTCTGCAATCAGGGAAAGCTTCAGAATTTTCTGTGATAAACACTTTGGTCTTTCCCCCACCCCCTTCATTTCTTCATATATGATGTCTTCCCGGAATTGTCTGGTTTTCTGTCACTAGTGTCCAATGCACCGAGTCTGTTCCTGAGATGGCCTCCAAAATCAGGTGGAATCTGTGCAAGCATGTGCTTCAGCTCTTCTGGGCTTGCTTTAAAGTTCTGTTTCACAGTTAGCCCTTGACCTTGTTCTGACTGATGATAGTGGGCTTCTCCACCCTCTCTTTCCAGATATGGGTACTCAATAGTATGACCAAGTTATGTTTATTTTGTAATGCAAGTGTTGTATGATATATTTCTAAAGTGTTAATATAATTTCCTACATAAACAGATTAAAAATAAGAGCATAGATTTATTAAAGGTAAAGCATTTGATAAATTACAATACTTATTAATTATAAATATTTATTATTCTAGACTCTAGGAAATCATAGCTTTCTCAATTCAATAAAGGATGTCTACTCAAAACTTTAAAAATCCCTGTGACACAATGGTTAAGCATTTGACTGCTAACCAAGAGATTCTTCATTCAGACCCATCTCGTAGCTCCAAGAGGAAGCACTGGCAGTCTAGGAATGTGAAGATTCTAACCAAAAAACCTATGTGGCAGTTCTGCTTTGTTACCTGGGGTCCATATGAGTCAGAAACCATCTAAAAGACATCAAACAACAACTAGAACTTATGGCACATACCATATAATTTTTTAGATGCCACTGAGTCCGTCCCACCCCATGGGGACCTTCTGCGCCACAGAACAAAATATTGCCCGGTCCTGCGCCAGCCTCAACCTTGTTCTTGTGCTTTAGCCCATCACTGCAGCCATGGTGTCACTCTCTCTCCTTAAGGGCTTTCCTCTCCTTCAATGCCTCTTACTTTGCCAATCATATCATAGTAAATCATTATACTAAATATAATTGAAGTCCAGAGAAAGACTGAGTGTCCACTCTCACTTGCTAATTCAACACTGTACAAAAGAGCTTAGTTGCAGAACAGAAGGTAATACACGTTAAATTGAGTGTAAGTTTGAGAGTAGGTTGAAAAAAAGTATTCCTATATAAAATCTTTATTTATTAAACAGAAATATCAAAATGTGAAGTTATTATTTCTCAACATATCCTCTATCTAGATCTATACACTTCTGAAAGTAGTATTTCCATCTTTCTAACCCTCCCACTTAATTTATACCACAACACAGTTTTGCCATCCACCAGGGATCGAATTATGTTTCTTTTAAAAGTTCTTTGAGTTTGGGGAACAAAAAGATGTTTGAAGGGACAAGATCAGGATTATAGGGCAGATGGGATGAGGTTTACCAATTAAATGTTCATAGAGCAGCTCATGCTAACCTCAAAGAATCCAGAGTGCACTGTAATGACAGAAAAAAAATCCTCTATGCAAGTTTCCTGGTCTTGTTCCTACTAATACAGTTTCCAATGTTTGTAAAACTTCCTCCTGAGAAGCCCCTGTGATATTCCTGTGCCCTTTGAGAAAACCTCTCAAGATTATCTCTCTAGAGTCCTGGAGAAAGTACAACTTTGTGAGCTGACCTCTCCCCCTTGAATGCAACTGGCCCAGCAGATTCACTAGAAGCCACTGTTTTGATTGGACCTTTATTTTGAAGGCCCTTAATGTGACTAAGTGCAAATGGATTATTGAGAAAATGTCTCTGATCACAGATGCATGATGAAACACATTTTATTTGTGATAAAACTGTGCATCTTGAATTAGAACCACTGTAACAACATTTCTTGATTATTTTTATAGTTGAAAAGGTCAAAATTGTCATTGTATACTGTAGAGGATGCTGCAGTGTGTTACCCAGATCTCTCTCACAACTTAAGCACTCACTGTCTCTGCTGCTTTGAGTGTTGATGGCCAAACAGTTCACAACTGAGTCCCCCTTATGCTGGTGGCTCTGGGTTGAAGAAATAGTGGGGTATTTCCTAGTTGATTCATCCTCAGGCTAACCAATGCTTTTCGGAGTAGAACTTCACTCGGTAGGGTTTTCATGACTGTGACCCCTGTGAAGAAGATTGTCAGAGCTGTCCTCTGAGCTGCCTCTGGGTGGGTTTGAACTACCAATTTTGGGGGGTTAGTGGTCACAATTTAACCAATTACTCCATCTAGAGAGTCTTCTTCCCAGAAGGAAGCTGCTGTGTATTCAACATAATGCTATTCCTGTGTGTGGCTCATTTGGAAAGAAAGGTATAAAGGTGCTTTCATTCTTTTATCTTATTTGAATGACTACAGGAGTCATTCAGGATTGAGACTCTGGGGGAACCACGTGAGGCCTTTGTTATAACAGCAGCATCACAGCCCCACTTCTCCCTTGACCCAATGTTGCTGCCTTCTGTCAATTGGTTGATTCAGAAAGAATACTTTAATAAACCTGAGCTGGAACTCGTAATGATTATTTCTTAAACTTACTTAACATCCCCCTTAAAAATCCAGCAGAATATTAAGATTCATAAAATAATTTATGGAATGTTCCAGTTGACTAATTCAAGATCAATGTCCAAAAATTGGGGACTTTCCTTATGAGTAAAACATAATTAGAAGAAGATATTAATACACGGCAGCATAACCGCAAGCATTAGCAATAAAAAGAAAAGAAAAACACAGTATATTTATGAATAAATGATAATGGAATTTTACTGAAGAAACTGCAAGAAGACCTAGATACATGGAGAGAGATAATTAGGGAACCTCATTTTTGTTAAGATAATTAGTTTATTACAAAAAGGTTCTTAAAGTATGGAATAATTAAAGAAAAAGCCACATTTACACTGAACATACTTTATTTCAAAGTTATGCATGGATATTTATTCACCAGTGTTTTTTGTAGCACTGAAACCTTATCTTAAAGCAAGGTCATTGATAGAAATGCCTCATTGACTTTCTTGCATAAATCACATCAGTAGAAGTATCATCACAGATGCCTAGTTTCAGTTTCTTTGAAGTGGAACTAGTGGTTAAAAATAATGATGAAGCAACCTGAGAGCAGAATCTTTCTAGAATTTCACAATTTTCCATACTTGACACAGGTTTCAGAAAGTTTCTTTTATCGAGTCTCCTCAAAGTTCTCAACTTAGCTTTTGCAATAACAACTCTTTTTTTTTAATGCCATTGGTTTGTGAAATATTTAACTAACAGGTATAATATCCTGATATAGCTTGTTAGCTTTCAACTCAATTGGTGAAAGCTAAAATATATGGTATTCTTGGATTGTCCTTTTAGCCAGGTAAATCTATAGGGCTATACATGTCGGTTAGTATGTTGCAGTGAGTTTATGAAATGTTACTTAACTCAGTATTACAAAGATATCAGTTATGCCAGTAGAGGTGTATAGATGTAATGTGATTACCTTACTTTCATAGAAATTGATAAGCTGATTTTCACATTCATGTGCAAGACTTTTAAAAAGATCATACTGTCAGAGATCAAAGAAAGATTCAAGACATACTACTCTGTAGCATCTAAAATAGTAGACTGGATATTTATAAAGAACGTTTGGAAACTGATTGTGGTTGCAATTGTACAATTCTGCTTGATGGGATTGAACTATGGAATGATAAGATATATATATATATATATATATATATATTAACTCATAGTTAATAACATTATTTAAAAACATTTTTAAAAGCTGGGAAAATGTGGATGGAAAACTATTTGAATAAAAAATACTACTAACTGATACATAAAGTAACCTTTTTCTGTGGGTACACAAATATGATGTTAAGTCTTAGCAAACACACGACTTGGATGAGTTGGTTTTAAAAAGCTTTGTAGCGTTATTGATTGTGACTTTCAAAATACACTTTAGTTTTTAGAACATTTTAAAGTTTATAGAAAAAATCTGTACAGAAGATACCCATGAAAACAATATTGCTGAGGAAAGATGTGCTTCCTCTCCCTCTGCACACAGTTTCTCATATTAATTAACATCTTAGACTCTTATAGTGCATGACCTTTATTGGTGTAGTACGGTGGGTCAAGGTTTATAGTTTACATTGTATAGTCCTATCAGTTTGGCCAAATGAACCATTTTAGGTACATACAGAACAGTTTACTGCCCTAACTATTGAAGTGTATCATTTTCCAGACTGACTTCTTTCTCATAGCAATATATAAATTACATACATATCTTTTAGTAGCTTTACATATAGATGGTTTTGAAGCTATGCATAAGGTTTTCAGCAGCTATTTACTCTGACATGGGCAGCCAATCCCTTCTTTATCTTACATACTCGGGATATCCTCTCCGGAAAGAATAGTCCCTGGAAAAAGACACTGTGCTTGGTAAAGGAGCTAAAACCAAACTCCCTGACATCAAGCCAGTGCTGACTCATAGCAACCCCCTACGGGTTTCTGAGACTCTAACTGCTTATGGGGGTTTTCTATTCCAGTCTTTCTCTCATGGAGCTGCTGGTGGGTTTGAACTGCCAACTATGTAGATCGCAGCCCAACACATAACCACTACATCACCAGGGCTCCTCATTTGGTAAAGTGGAGGGGTAGTTTCAAAAGAGGAAGGCCTTCAATGAGATTGATTCAGTGGCTGCAACAATGGGGTCGGGCATAGAAATAACTGTGAAGCTGGCATGGCATTTAGTGTTTCCTTCTCTCCCCGCTCTGGGTTGGAACCAGCATGATGGCCCCTAACGAAAACAACATGGATGTCTTAGAATTTGTTTTTTCGTGAACCTAATGCTTTCCATTTGGAGCAATTGTGAATAAAGTTGCTCTAAGCATTCATGTGCATTTTTTGTGTGTTAAAATATACTTTAGATTCATTGGAGTACAACTGTTGGACTGTATATTGTCTATGTTAAGCTTTGTAAGACTATCATGTAGATAACAAGTGACCTAATTATAAATTTATAAACATTTCTGAGCAGATAACTCATCAAAAATGAAACAGTGAGTGAGAAAAATTGTAGTGAATGAGAGTTAGTGTTGTTTTGCATTTTTATCACCATTTGGTATTGTGTCTATCTGTGTTTTATCTATTCTAAAAGATAAGTGGAGGGCTTACGTGCTACAAATGATTAATGTGCACAATGCTAGCCCTGTTGTGAGGGGCCTCAAAGAAAAGCCTGGTAATCTATTTCTGAAGAATCAGTGAGGGAAAATTGCATGGAGTTCACTTCTATCCTGACGTCCCTGGGTCCACCAGGAGTTAAACTCGACTCAATGGCAACTCTGTTTTATATTCATTTTAAGGATATTTTAAGGGGTCCCGATGGTGCAATAAGAATTCCCGGTGGTGCCCTACAACGCTAGCTGCATGATCAGCAGCTCACCCTGACCACACCTCTGGGTGAGGAAGATGAGGCCTGCTGCTCCTGTAGAGGTTTGCGGTCTCAGAAGCCTGCAGAAGAGTTGTACTCTGTCGGATAGGGTTGCTATGAGCCAGAATTGACCTGGCAGAGGGTTTTCAATTGATAACGCAATGGGTAAGTGCTGAACTGCTAACAAAAAAGCAGTGATTCAAAAACCATCAGCGGCTTTACAGGCCCAAATAGCTGACCACCAGTCTCCAGTGTGGTTTCAGCCTAGGAAACTCTGTGGCTCTGTTCTATTATGACTCAGAGGATTGCTATGAGTCCGAGGAAATCCGCCATACACAACAATAATGATGACACTTCATTTGAAATTCCTTAAGGAAATGATGTTGAGTCTCTCTCCGTTAAAAAAAAAATCTATCTTCTTTGGTGAATTTTCTGTTCAGATAATGCAACCATTTATTAATTGGGTTGTTATCAGAAAATTGAATTATAACAGTTTTTTGTATATTTTGGGTGAAAATTTTGTATTGGGTACACGGTTGGGAAGTATTCCTTGAGACTTATCTTTGTTTGTGTCTTTTAAGAAGAGATTTTATCAGGGGATTTCAAAAAGGTCAGAGAATTTTACTTTCTCATTATATCTTTCCCAAATCTTTTGGAATATCCCGGTTAAGGGATACTTCAAAAAATTCATGGAAAATGGAGTGAAAAACTAAAAATATAAATATAAACTTTATTTTCAACCTAAGCTCCCTCAAGGTCAAGCCATTTGGTAAGTGAAATACCAGCCTTTTCATCCATTCATAAATAACAGTGCCTCCTGGAAATGTAACCGTGTAAATGCAGAACCTTTGACATGTGTTTTCACGTTCTAAGTGACTTTTGTTTATTTTTTTTAAACTTTTTTATTTGAATGAGGTGAAGCTTTTCTGAGCAGATCACAGTTTTGTACTCAACAGTCTGTATACATTCTGTCTCCATGCCTTGGTGGGCCATCACTTGTCCCACACCCTCTCCTGTGTTGGCTGTTCCCATTGCGCCTCCTTTTCTAGCCCACTGAACTTTGTCCTTGGGTACATGTTGTCATGTTGATAGTAAATGGTTGGCTTTTCTGATGCAGACATGAATTCCATTGCAGATGTGAAGGGTGTAAGTCATCCTCCTGGGGTCCCACCCTTCTCTCTCAGAGCAGGAAGCATGGTATCTTTTATGATTTTGAGTCATTTTTTTTTAAAACATTTTATTAGGGGCTCATACAACTGTTATCGCAATCCATACACACATCAATTGTGTAAAGCGCATTTGTACATCATTCTCAAAACATTTTCTCTCCACTTAAACCCCTGACATTAGGTCCTCATCCCCACCCCCTACCCCCGCTCCCCCCTCCCTCATGAGCCCTTGATAGTTTATAAATTGGTATTTTGTCATATCTTGCCCTGTCCGACGTCTCCCTTCATCCACTTTTCGGTTGTCTGTCCCCCAGGGAGGAGGTCACACACAGTTCCTTGTAATCGGTTCCCTCTTTCCTACCCATTCTCCCTTTACCCTCCCTGTTTTGCCACTCACACCACTGGTCCTGTAGAGCTCATCCACCCTGGATTCCCTGGATTTTCAGTTCCTATCTGTACCAGTGTACATCCTCTGGTCTAGCCAGACTTGCAAGGTCGAATTCGAGTCATGGTAGTGGGAGCGGGGAGGAAACATTTAGGAACTAGAGGAAAGTTGTATTTCTCATCGTTGTTAACATCGCACCCTGACTGGCTTGTCTCCTCCCCGAGACCCCTCTGCAAGGGGATCTCCAGTGGCCTACTAATGGGCTTTGGATCTCCACTCTGCACTCCCCCCATCATTCACTATGGTAAGATGTTATATTTTAAGGCAACATTTTCCCCACTCTAGATCCTTCTAATGTTATTCTTCTGAGCATTTTTTTAGTGGTAGTTGGGCACCATCTAGTTCTTGTCTCAGGCTTGTGGAGGCTGATATTTATGGGGTTCAATAGTCCATTAAGAAGCCCTGGTGGCATAGAGGGTAATGCATCGGGCCGCTAATCACCAGGTCAGTCACTCAACATCGCTAGCTGCTCCAGGAGACAAAGATGAGGTTTTCTCCTCCTATAAGGATTCACTGTCTCTGAAACCCACAAGGGCAGTACAGGGTTTCTGTAAGTTATAAACCACTGAATGACAATTCTTTTTTTTTTCCTATTAACAGTCCACTGGACTAATTTCTTCCATGTGTCTTTTCATTATTCTTTTTTCCTCTTGATAGGGAAATACGAAGTCATATTTCAGATGGCTGCTCCTGAGCTTTGAAGACCCCAGGTGCTACTGTACTAGGATGTCGAACATCACCGTTGTGAACTGTGGCACCAACTGGCCTTGTGTTCTCTGAGATTCTGGGGCTGAACCCTAAGTCCACAACTCTTTTTACACCATTTAAACTCAAGCTCACTAACATCTAGTCAGTTCCCACTTGTAACTACTCCTGAACGTTTTCTTAATATTAGGAAATAAAATACATAAGGAAGAGTCAAATAGGGGCTGCAAGGTGGATCCGTCATAACTTCCCACCAACACTCACAACATTTCCCTTGTTGAATGCGAGCAATGAGTGAAAGCATTTTCATGATGAAAAACTCTATGGTGAAGCTTTCTGGGCATTTTTTTTCTTTTGGTAAATCTTTGGCTAAATTTCTCAAAATGCTTTCATAATAAGCAGGTGTTATTACTCTTTGGCCATAAAGAAAGTCTATAAGCAAAACACTTGAATGTCCCAACCCTTCAACCTCCACCCCCTGCAGGTAAATTTGGTAGGTATTGCTGTGAGTATACTTTCTCTTCAGGATCATAGGGGCTGTGTGTGATATTCTAGTACGATTATTAAAGGAAATGTTTCCTGATCTTAATCTCACTTATTTAAAATGTCCATGGAAAGCTCTGCTCCTATCTGCTGACCTGGGAGCAATGGTGTTGAACAGAAAGTTTATTCAACTTTAAATTTTCAATCAGAATTGTGTATGCTGAATCAGTTGAGATATCTACAGTGGTGGCTATTATTTATGTTGTTAATTGTTAGTCGTCAATTAGGGCATGAACAAGAGTATTTTTTTTCTCTTCAAAAATTGATGGCCACCCTATGCATGCTTCATCTTCAACACTGTCTTGTCCCTTCTTAAAATGAATCTTCCATTAATAAATTGCCTATATCATTGGAGAATGTCCCCATAATTTATCATAAAGCATCAATGATTTCACCCCTTTGCAACTCAATCTTCACCATAAATTTTATGTTCCTTCTTACTTCCATCTTAGTAAAATTTGTGTTGCTCACATAGGGGTTCTTTAAAAACGGTTTTCCTTTTTAGTGTCTCAAACTAAATACTGTTCAGATATGTTCTAGCAAGTTATTATGAATTTATTTTGGTGCAAAAAATATGCATAGATTTTTCATAATATGCCTTTCCCAGAAACATATTGAAGACCTTTCATACTTGTTGTGCAATTAAATTTTTATTTTAGAAATTAATGAATATACCTCTATTATATAGTCCTCGAAGACAGGTAGATAACATTGTAAAAGCACAGAGCCTGTTTCCATAATGTATGGTTCATTGCTCAACAAATACGTGGGTTAATAGATGAGCCATTAAATTAGCAGAGATGGGTTAGCACAGATATCATGGTTTGACATGCGGTACATTTTTTAAAAAAGCATATTAACTTTTCCACTAATGGGCTCTTGAAGATGAGATACATAAGAAAATATTTATGAATGATTCTTAATATTTCAGGCTTATTTGATTTTTCTGTGCTTCATTTTTAAAGTGAAGAAGTAAAAATAAATAATATTTTTACTTTTTTTTAAAAACAAGTGTGGTTTTGTGGGTAGACCCCAAACAAACAAACCTCATTTTTTCTCCCTTTTATTTCTAAGGCACTTTGGAAGCAAATGTTATCTTGACAACTTTGGGACTCATTAGCTTGGAAGTGCATGCCCTATCAGAGTAGGAAAGGAAGACTTTGAGGCCCATAGACGACTTAGGGCTTCGACAAGTACCACTTGCCTCTCTCTCAAACTCACTACTCCATGGTGGTCAAGCAGCAATGGAGTGTGTTGCCACTCTTCATGCTGTATAATTGTTACTCTTCATGGACAAGAATCTGGTATCTCCTAGTCTACTGTCTTTCTGAAATAATTTGTGCATTTTCAACATCAGATTCCCAAATTTTTCTCTAATTTTAAAATGGGTTTAAATCTATTTTCCCTGTCAACTGTGAACTTCACCAGAACAAGCATGTTGCCTTCTTTCAGCATTTCTCATGGAAAATGTGCATACATATTACGGGGGATCCTCCTGAAGGCATGAAATGGGACCTGAAAGCCTGCATTTCTAACAATTTCTCCAGTAATTTACCCAGAAACTGAGGAGCAAGGCCTTTGTTGGTTTTCTGGGTTCTCAGTATCCAAAGTTACACGATTAATCGTGTTTATACAACAGAGAGCTATTAACTATTATCCCAGTGAATGGCAATTCAGGTTGTACATTCAGCTCACATGGGAAGGTGGATTTTGCACAATTCTATTGCCTGGCCCTCACCGCAACGTGTTCTGATTTCACTGGCTTGGGGCGAGACTGGGGTATTTGTGTCACAGCTTGAATGTGCACCATTGGTTGAGAACCGTTCCTTGAAACTATCAATTCTTTGAATGTGGGGATTTGGTCTGGTTGCCTCTGGGCCTATCACAGGATGTGGCATACCGGAATTGCCTGATACAATTTGGTGAAGGAAAGAAACATCCCTATTTTTGCTCAGGTTGAGTGTTTTGAAGATAACTCTACATCTTTCAGGTGAGCAGAAACTTTTCTTAAAAAGAAAGGTGGACCTGAAGGGACACATTTATGAGGTGACAAAGTAAAGGGGGAGCACATCAAGGGGCCTAGAGTTCAGAAGTAGGCAGACTTTGAATTTTAATTGCTCAGTGGGTGGTAGAAGGGCCCCACAAAGAACTTCCAGTCTTTAAAAATTATGGCAAAAAAGAAGCTTTACACAGACTGTACTCTACAGGGCCCTTTTAACAGCTCTTCCAGAAGTTGGGCATTTTTAATTAAACATTTTCCTGTTTTTTTCCATTCCAGTATTTTAGAATATTGGCAGTAGAGGTGAGGAGGAAGGAAACTGTCTGAAGTTCACCCATCCTAGGAGAAGGACTATGGGGAAACATCTAGAGACGATGAAGTGACTTCCTTCTCAGTCAGGAACTTTCAAATGCTGAAGAATAGATTTACATCTGGTTCTAAATTCTGTTCCGTTGGTCTGTATGTCAGTCATTGTACAGTTCTCAGGCTGCTTTGATTACTGTGACTGTGTAGTAGTAGGTTTTGAGTTGGGGTGATTTGAGTGCTCTACTTTCCTATTTAGTAGTGGTTATCAGGGGTCTCTTTCCTCTCCATATAAAGTTGGTAATAAGTGTTTCCATATCTTCAAAGAATGATGATGAACTCTGCACCCAAATTGTATTATAGCTGTGGTTTGCTGTGGGTAGTTTTAATATTTTCTCAATGTCAAGTCTTCCTCTCATGAGCATGATATATTCTTCCATTTATGTTTTTTTCCCCTTGAAGTTGTATTTTGTAGTTTTCATTGTATAGGTCTTTTGTTTCTCTGGCTAAATTTATTCCAAAGTATTTCATCTTCTGGATTGCTGTTGAAACCCATTAAATGAGGAAAAAATAGTCTCTTTAGCAAATGGTGCTGGTTGGCAAAACTGGATATTCATTCACAGAAAAATGAAAGAGAACCACTATCCTACACCACTTAAAACACTGACTCAAGATGGATCAAAAACTAAATGTAAAACTTCAATTATATAGTTCATTAGGGGAAAAATAGAGACAAAGTTAGGGTCTCTAATACCTGGTATAAATATAACTCAAAATTCAGGAACAGCAGAAGAAAAACTGGAGACTGGAACCACCTCAAAATGAGGCACTTATATACACCAAAAGAAACCCACCGACTGGGGAAAATGCTTGGCAACGGCATATTGGATAAAGGAATGATCTGTAAAACAACCTCAGCAACAAACTAGCAATCTAACTACAAAGGAACAGAGACATGAGCAGATAGTTCATTAAAGAAAGCGATAAAGGAATGATCTGTAAAACAACCTCAGCAACAAACTAGCAATCTAACTACAAAGGAACAGAGACATGAGCAGATAGTTCATTAAAGAAAGCATTTAGCTGAAGAAGTAGAAGAAGAAGAAGAAGAAGAAGAAGAAGAAGAAGAAGAAGAAGAGGAGGAGGAGGAAGAGGAAGAGGAGGAGGAGAAAAGAAGAAGAGGGGGAGGAGGAGGAGGAGGAAGAGGAGGAGGAGAAAAGAAGAAGAAGAGGAGGAGGAGGAGGAGAAAAGAAGAAAAAGAAGAGGAGGAGGAGGAGGAGGAGAAGAAGAAGAAGAAGAAGGAGAAGGAGAAGGAGAAGAAATGTTCACAATTAATAGCCATTCAAACTCACTGTCATTGAATTGATTGGACTCTATAGAGCAGAGTAGAACTGCCCCTGTGGATTTCCAAAGCAGTAAATCTTTGAGGGACCAGAAGGTCTCTTCTTTCTCCTATTGAGAATTTGGTGTATTTGAACTACTGATCTTAAGCCCAGTGTGAAAGCCACTACATCACCTGGGCTGCCATTGGCTCTGGGTAGTTTTCAGGTGCTTTCAAGTGAATTCTGACTCATAGTGGCCCTATGTATAACAAAATACTGCCCTGTACCCCACCATTCTCACAGTTGTTCTTATGTTTGAGCTCATTGTTGCAGCCACTGTCAATCCATCTTGTGAATGGCCTTCCTCTTTGTCACTGTCCCTATACTTTACCAAGCATGAGGTCCTTTTCCAGGGATTGGTCTTTGCTGACAGTTCTTGCTTCTAAGAAGCTTCCTGGCTTCACTTCTTCCATGAGAGAGTTGTTTGTTCTTTTGGAATTCCATGGTCCTTCAAATATTCTTCACCAGGACCATAATCAGATGCATTGATTCTTCTTCAGTCTTTCTTATTCTGTGTCCAACTTTCACATGCATATGCGACAATTGAAAACACAATGGCTTGGGTCAGGTGCACCTTAGTCCTAAGTAACATCTTTTCTTTTTAACACTTTTTAACCTTGTGCAGTAGATTTACCAAATACAATCCACCCTTTGGCCTCTTGACTTCTGATTCCATGAACATTGATTGTGGATCCAAACAAGACAAAATACTTGACAACTTCAATATTTTCCTTGTTTATCACAATGTTACCGATTGGATTTTTGTTTACAATGAGTTATAATTCATGCTTCAGGCTGCAAACATTGATCTTTATCAGCAGGTGCTTCAAAGCTTCTTGACTTGAGCAAGCAAAATTGCATCACATGAAAATTGCAGGCTGTCAATAAACTGCCTTCCGATCCTGATGCAGTGGTCTTCATACAATCCAGTTTCTTGATGATTTGCTCAGTGATTAGATTGACTAAGTATGGTGAGAAGACACAACTCTGACTCATTCCTTTCCGAGTTTTAAACCATGCAGTATTCATGTTCACACAACTGCCTCTTGATCCATGTAAAAGTCCCACTGAGCACAATAAAGTGTTCTGGAAGTCCCATTCCTCTCAAGAAATTCTTCTCAAGGCTATCCATGCAGTTGAAGACCTAGGCATAGTCAGTGAACACAACTAAATGTCTTTCTGGTATTCTCTGCTTTGAGCCAAGATCCATCTGACATCATCAATAATATCTCCCATTTCTTGTCTTCTGAACCCAGCCTGAACCTCTGGAAGTGCCTTGTCAATGTACTCATGCAACTGTTATTGGATGATTTTCTTCCTTTTTAAAAAAAATCATTTTATTAGGGGCTCATACAACTCTCATCACAATCCATACATACATCAATTGTGTAAAGCACATTTGTATATTCATTGCCCTCATCATTCTC
>NW_022111324.1:69979798-69981596 GCF_000313985.2 Echinops telfairi
TGTGTTTCCAGTTCCCATCTGTACCAGTGTATATCCTCTGGTCTAGCCAGATTTGTAAGGCAGAACTGGGATCATGATCGTGGGGGAGGAGGAAGCACTTAGGAACTAGAGGAAAGTTGTATTTTTCATCATTGCTACATCACACCCTGGCTGGCTTGTCTCCTCCCAGATACCCTTCTGTAAGGGGATGTCCGATGGCCTACAAATTGGCTTTGAGTCTCCACTCCGCACTCCCCCCATCATTCACTATGATGTGATTTTTTGTTCTGATGATGCCTGATGGATGATTTTCAACAATATTTTACTTGCATGCTATATTAATGACATTGCTCTAAAATTTGCATATTTTATTGCATTACCTTTCTTTCAAGCGGGCACAAATATATATCTCCTCCAGCCAGTTCGCCAGATAGTTTTCTTCAAAATTTCCATTAGCCATCAGAGAGATGCAAATTAATCGAACAAGGAAATGTCATCTGAATTCAACATTGTTAGCTAACTTACAAACAGAAAATGACAAAACTTGACAAGGATGTGGAGAGGCTGGAACACTTAATCCACTGCTGATAGAATTGTGAAATGCTACAATTGTGGAAATAATACGGTGCTTCTTTAGAATATTGGAAATAAAAATAATATAGGATTCAAAAATCCCACTACTAGGTGTATCTATTAAAAAAATGAGTCATGACAATAATATATATGCATACTCATGTTCATAATGATATTTTTCACAACAGCAAAAAGATACAAGTAACCTAAATGCCCATCAGGAGAGGAATGGATTAACATACGATCCTGCTTATCCTAGTATATACACACAAAGGATATCATGTATCATTAAAGAATTATGCTGATTTTCCAAAGCAACTTATAACGTGGATGAACCTGGAAGATATTATGTTGAGTGACATAAATCACCAAATGTATAAAACCACAATTACAAAATGTCAACAGAAAATTTCTGCACACACACAAAAACATTCTTTGATGGCTACTGGGTGTGGAAAGGGGGAAGGATAAATAATTATCTAGAGCGTAAACACATAAGTTGGGTGAAGGAAAAGGCAACACCAATAAAGATCAAGGCAAAGGAAGACAGTGAGGGAATCAAGAGTTAAAGGTCACTGAGATAAATATTATTACATAAGCAGTCCTGTAATCACAGTCATAACAATAATCTCTGAGTAGATACATAGATATACATGCAAACTGAACATGTGTGAGGAAATGAGATGACATACTTATCGACATATTTATTTACATGATTTGTATAGATATTCATGAACATGACACACCATAAAAGGGGGGGGGTATTAGAAAAACTTCTGAGCCATAATAAAACATTTTAAGGAAATGACTTGTTGAGCTTGGAGTCTCAGGTCATATTCTTGGGCTATGCCCACGTCAATGGGCACAAAGATAATATAGCATTTTCTATTTTTATAGGAAGTGACCATCACTTAAAACCTCGTGAGTGAGCATCAAACGTGCAACTTTTGATGTTTCCTCATCCAGAGAGAAGAATGGAGAAAACCATGGATTCCTGTAATGTGGTCCAAAGGACTAATGAATCACGTGAACCTCACCCTTCATCACCAGTTACTTCACTGAAAGAGAATCACCTTAGAAGGACCTGGATTGTGGGGGGAAACAGTGAAACAAAATTTCAAATAAACATCAGCTTTCTTCACCACATTTGCTTGTTCACCCGCTTTGTCTTCAGCGGTTGTGTCGGGAAGGTGAGCATCATAGAATGCCAATTTACTAGAAGAAAGTATTCTTGTGTTGAGGGAGT
>NW_022111324.1:69982575-70063238 GCF_000313985.2 Echinops telfairi
AAAAAAAAGAAAAAAAAAAAAACATTCAAATAAAGACCAGGCTTATTGCTTGAATAAAGACTGTTGGAAATCTTTTTGTTTTAATGAATCATGTTATTGGAGCTCTTACAAATCTTTTAACTCTCAAGGCTGTTGGAAATCTTGAGAATTCCTGGAAGCCTACAACTGAGCACACCCAGGATCAGCGGTGAACTTTCCGTCAAAAACAGGACTGTAAAGTGAACGATAACACGAGTGAGGCACACACACTCTAGAACAACAAACTCTTCCTGTCAAAAGGGCGGCGCTTGTCAGAGGGCAAAGTTCAGAAGGCGGGAAGGGCTAGGAAAGAGGAAGGAATGGAAACGGAACCTCAAGGTGAAAATGGGAGGAGCAATGTCAGATGGCGGGAGCTTCAATGGATGACATGAAACAAAATGCGCACGAATCGTTGAATAGAAAATGAATCTGCTCGGTAAACCTTCACGCAACCCACAAACAAACAAACGAAAGTGTAAAGGAACAATAAGAACTTAAAACTCATTTTTCCCTGATTACTTTACTATATTTTATAATCATTAAGCTCTGGCAATCATTTATCCCTTCTGTGACTCATTATGGAGCCCTCCTGGCTGCTTAGTGGTTACTTGGGCTGTGATTCGCAAGGTCAGGCGTGTGAAACTACCAGCCAGTCTGCCAGAGAAAGATGGGGCTTTGTACTCCTGTAAACAGTTACAGTCTCGGAAACCCACAGGAGCAGTTTTACCCTGCCCCACACAGTCGTTAAGCGTTAGCATTGACTCAATGGCAGTGGAAACTAACTGGATTGTGAAACTACTACAAGATTCTATACTAATGCACCTTTCTTACCTTCTCCACAGTCAGCGGTGTGATAGAGATAGCCTGAAATCAACCATGTCAGGGGGATTTACACCATGAAACATGGTCAACGATATAAACTAGGCCTTGAGTCATGGCTTTGTTTGTTATCTAGACAAGGAAAACACTGAAGAAAATGTTAATATTCATATTAACATAAGATTGTGTTATGCTGTGGCTGTTACATTATGAATAGCATGAAATATTGATGAAGTACTCTTCCAGGATTAAACAAACTATTATAATTCAGAAATGAAGTCACTCAAGCAATAACCAGCAGCAAGTTAAGCTCTGACATAAGCTTTTGTCTTTCTTTTAACTTTTTAAGCATTTTCTAAAACATGAAGGAAATTATAAACCAAGAGTTATATGGGAAGTACAAGCATAAGTCATTTGTAATCACCAGGGACAAGAAGTCTAGGATAAATTGGTGAAATCATTACAGAAATGACAATCTAAAGAGTATTGGATGTTTTAGTATTATCTCTAAATTATATGGGTCCCATCTTTTATGACCGTAAAATTTACAATGACTTTGTATGTGTATGTATTTACATAAATTTTTATTTTCAAGAATACATAAATCCTTGAATCATTTTACCAGCCCATAACTGGCTGGAGGAAACCGCTACACTTTGCTAAGAAAACCGGGAGACAACTATGTGAACAGGCAGCATGGAAAAGTGCTTAGGCATCATGAAATCTGATTTTAAATCTAAAAATGTTGCATTCTAACTAGGTTGCATTAGGCATTTTACTTACTCTCACTGTGTCTCAGTATGTTAGGCTGGGTCTCTAGAGAAACAAACCCAATGAGTCCTGTATGTCAATGTGTATAGAAAGATTTACACCAGAAATGGCTCACAGAGTTTGAGAAGTGGGTCAGTCCAGTCAGGTTCAAGTTCAAGGGTCACCTGTGAGTAAGGGGCTTCATAGGACTCCTGCAGCTGCAGGGTCTGATGAACAAGAAGGAGGATGAAGAAGCAGGAAGACCACAGGCCCAAGGTCAGCCAAATGAATCCATCGTCTGAAGTTCACTGATGGCTCTTGGGATTAGCAGGCAATATAACCGGAGGCCAACAGACTAGACTTAGGATCCAGACCCAACAGTAGAAGTGACCGAGCTTCTACACTGTGTCAATATATACCAACAGTAGACTACTCCAAGTGACACCTCCCTCAATAAAGACTGCAACTAGGTCAACTGCTTGGCTGCTTCACAGACAATCCCATAATGGAACTGACCACACTGTGTTAGATCATATCATGAAAAAGAATCCTGGCCCACTCAGGTTGACATAAAATCGATCACATTCAGTTTCCCCAATCTATATTTCATATGATTGTTTTATGGTTTAGAGGTTTTGATATGCACACAGAACTGAATGCTTGGGGATGCTATTAAATTATTATTTTATTATTAGTGGAATCAAGAGACCAAGAAACCTAACTTCTGGCAAGAAGGAGATTTCCTCAACTTTGGTTTCCTTTACTGATAAAGTTGGAAGGAAAACAAACCCCCCAAGACAAAAGATTATATCATGAGATTGTTATGGGTTCCGGTTCTTTGACTGCAAGCGAAGAATGAGATGACCAGTGCACACGACTTTTCACTCCAAGGCATTGGTGGTTAAGTGGAAGAATTCTCACCTTCCATATGGGAGATACAGGTTTACTTCCTAGCCAATCCACCTCATGCACAACCACCACCTGGCTGTCTGGAAGTTTGGGTGTTGCGCTGATGCTAAATAGGTGTCAGCAGATCTTAAGACTTGGTGATTTACATCCAAACATCAAGCCAGTGAAAACTCCATATAGCACAATGGCATGATTCAATCTGTAACTGATCCTGGGGATGGTACAGGACAAAGAACAGGCAGTGCTTTCGTCCATGTGTTGGAGGCCAACTGAATAGTAGGTTATAACAGTCTATGCTGCAATGATTGTTTTTTTCTCATGGAAAAGTAATAAATATGATTTTGTTTTTTCTTTCCTTTTTTATACATCATTTAATTGGGGGCTCTTACAGTTCTTAGAACAATCCATACATCCATTGGGTCAAGCATATTTGCACCTATGTTGCCATCATCATTCTCAAAACATTTTCTTTCTACTTGAGCCCTTGGTATCAGCTCATTCCCCCTTCCCCAGGAATCTTTGCTGATTTATAATTTTTTTTTCATATTTTACACCAACCACTGTCTCCTTTCACCCACTTTTCTATTGCCCACCCCATGGGAGGGGGTTATATGTAGATCATTTTGATCAGTTCCCCTTTTCTCCCTCCACGTTCCCCCTTCCCCTCCTGGTATAGCTACTCTCATTATTGGTCCTGAGGGGTTTATCTGTCCTGGATTCCCTGTGTTTCCAGCTCTTATCTTCTGTAACCATGAACATGCCAGATTTGTAAGGTAGAATTGGGATCATGATAGTGGGAAAGGGGGTGAGAGGGAGCATTAAAGAATGAGGAAAGTTGTATGTTTCATCAGTGCTCTACTACACACTGACTGGCTCATCTCTTCCTTTTGACCCTACTGTAAGGGGGTGTCCAATTGTCTACAGATGGGTTTTGGGTCTCCATTCTTACCTCTTCCTCATTCTCATAGATATGATTTTTTGTTCTGGGTCTTTGATGCCTGACACCTGATCCTATTGACACCTCATGATCACACAGGCTGATGTGCTTCTTCCATGTGGATTTTGTTGCTTCTCAAGAAGCTAGATGGCCACTTGTTTATCTTTAAGCCTTTAAGAGCCTAGATGCCATATCTTTTGATAGTTGGGCACCATCATCTTTCTTCTTTTTTTAAAAATCATTTTATTAGAGGCTCATACAACTCTTACCACAATCCATACACACATCAATTGTGTAAAGCGCATTTGTGCATTCATTGCCCTCATCATTCTTAAAACATTTTCTCTCCACTTAAACCCCCGGCATTAGGTCCTCATTTTCCCCCTCCCTCCTCGCTCCCCCCTCCCTCATGAGCCCTTGATAGTTTATAAATTGTTATTTTGTCATCTTTCTTCACCACATTTGCTTATGCACCCATTTTGTCTTCAGAGATCATGGCAGGAAGGTGAGCATATCTATTTATTATAGATTATATATTTATATATAATGAAAGGGAAATAGATCTATGTACATATGTTAAGTATTAAGGTAGCAGATGTACATTGAGCCTTTACTCAATTACTCTCTCAACACAAGAACACTTTGTTCTAATAACCATTCTGTGATGCTCACCTTCCTGATATGTTTTTTATTGAATTATTTTTTTTTGCAAGATTTGCTAATTTGTAATTTTGAGGTTAACAGTTTCCTAAGAGTTAACATGTTTGGGTTGAACTCACTTTGTCATACTTACACTGAACACCTATTATGTGTTATTATATACTAAGTACGAACCACTGTGCTGTCTAATTGATTCAGCAAGATCATGAATATCCCCACAGGGTATTCTGAACTATGGGCATAGGAAAATTAAATTACCACAAGCATATTTCTCTATGGTCAATGTGGCATTAATTGATACCTTCCTTTTTGGTTTTTCTAAGTGTATGGATAACCAGAGGGGCAGGCCTGGATCTTTCTTGATCAAGTCTGGATCAATCTAATCATAATTAAGGGACTTTCAGGGCTATTGGAGGTGAGGTATTTGGTTCCCAGGTTATACTAAATCACACAAAGCTAATTATCTGGGCGTCTAGAATGTTGTCCTCTTCATATTGTGGTAGGGGTTCAGTTCACCACTTGACTTTGTTGTTGTCCCCATGGACTCTCTGCTCAGTAGTTCATCTCTGAGATTAAAAGGCAGAAGCATTATTGGATTCTAAATTTACAAGAACAGAGATGATCACAGCTGTGTAATTTATAAATTTTTATGGAAAACTACTTTAAAATGTTGTCAAATTATCTATCTTTTGACTGAAAAGCTATAGTAACCTGGGTTTGGGAATGGATTTGAGAAAATATCAAGTTTGATTTTAATACTATAGGCTACATAAACAAAGAATAATTTTATTTCATTTAAGCATTAACAAAACAAAACACAAAAACGGGCCTTGTGAAGCTCAGCAATGTTCGTTTTGTAAGGTGATAAAGCAGGTGAAATAAAGAGAAGATTGCAAAAACTGGGAGCAGGACCAGTGAAAGTGAAATGTTTGGTAAGCATGTGTGTGAACTTATGAACTATAAAAAATGATTAGGCAAAAGACTATCTAATTGTATTATATGGTCAATTATTTTATGTTACAAGCGATTCTTATTTAATGTATTTATTGGAGTCCCTGGATGATATAACTAGTTAATGTGTTCCACTGGTCACTGAAGTCCACCAAGAGACAGCCCGAGGAAAGGCCTGGTAAGCTACTTCCAAAAACAGTGTGCCGTTGAAAGCCTACTTCGTCACAAAAGAGGTCGCCGTGCCTTTAAAATAGAGGCTTACTATTGATGTTCTGATTTTTATGAATCAAGTTTCATTAAAGGAGGGAACGTCATTAAGGCGATGCTTATAGCTGAAAGGGATTGACAGTTTACAAAACGCTACTCCTTTGGATCAGGACCTAAGAGTTTAAAATTGTATGTACCTCCATAGACAATGATAACCAAAACCCTATTTAAAGGAACACTGATAAACCTTTACCTTGATGTCTAATGCTGGGCTGTTGAGGATTAAACTAAAGTGAAAGAAATAATATTGAATCACATCTAGATTTTTTTAAAATAAAGCTTAAGAAATAATTACATGCTTTTTCAAAAATTAACTTAAGGCTTTGAAAGAAGTTTACGTGCTTGTAAAAAAATCAGAAAGTTTGCTTTCTGACTGTGCATAATCTTTTCAGCAGACATGGAAAGGGGAAGCTTTTATACCTTTGTATATTTAGTTCCTAACAAAGGACGACTGTGCTTGAATGGGGAGAACATTAACCCCATCTGCCCTCAAAAGCTACCTGCGCTCCCATTGTGCCAGCTAGACCTGTGTCCACCGACCTGGACATGGACAGTAGAATCTCTCAGGTTTTCCACATATCGGGGCTTTCGGGTCCCTCAACCAACCCATCGGGAGAGCTCTTTGAGTTCTCCACTGGTTTCCAGGTATGGCACTCTGTCAGAACCATACTACTACTGCGGAGTACTCGCTCTGTGCGAGAGCCAGGCCAATTGCACACTGCCTGCCTTAGCGTGGTCCGCCCTCAAGTGAACGAGTGCATAGTCAGAGGTGACGGTGCTACCGCTCCGAGAGTGAAGCGCAGTGCTGACATGAGAACCGCATCTGTCTGACTGAAACCCTGCCCGTTAAGTGTGTTCCATTCTGTGCAAACAGTGACGGAGGGGCAAGGCAACGAGTAGTACACAGCTAAATGGTGGCTTTGCTACAAAAGGAAAGGAGACTGTATCGTACCTCTATTAGTAACATTACCACATCATAGCACCATGGTGAGTCAATCTGCTATATTGGGGACAACTATTCTTTATTGAATTATTCTAATCGACAACACAAATGCTTTC
The DNA here is from genome assembly GCF_000313985.2 of Echinops telfairi. NCBI lineage: Eukaryota > Metazoa > Chordata > Mammalia > Afrosoricida > Tenrecidae > Echinops > Echinops telfairi. The sequence continues at coordinate 69,988,946 of NW_022111324.1, forward strand.
GAATTTACCTGATGATTGTCCCTTCATGTGTTTCAACGTGGGCAGTAACAAAGCAACGGAAACTTCCACCGTCTGCTTTGTCACGTTAAACAACGAAGAACAAGAACAGCAAAATAAATATACATTTTTGTTTTTAAAGATTAAGAAAATGAAAAATACACAGACACATTTAGCAGGCATAAGGCTCGATGTCTGCATTAAAGATGAATATTTCAATGCTCATTCCTAGCTAGTTGTTAGGTTTGACTATACTGTATAGCCTTGAGCAAGCCTCAGTTTCCCCATTGGTGACACAAATAATAACAAATGCTAATTATCCTACCTTTCAGAAAAATAAAGCAGCACAATTCATGTTCTTTCTTTTTTTCCCTTCAGACCATTTATTTGGTGGTTAATACAGATATCATTCCATAGTTCAATCACATCAAGCAGTATTGTAAAACAGCTACCACAATCAGTTTGCAAACATTTCTTTCCTTCCTGAACCCCTTGACATCAGTTCCCCTTCACCGCCCCTCCAGGACAATCGCTGTTACCCCGTACCCTGCTTATTCTACTCTAGGTTCCTCTAGGTTTCATAAACCAAAACCCAGAAAAGCCTATAAGACACATTCAAGAAGGTGGCCCCAAGGACATACCACATCTGATACACTACAATATGAACCCAGGAAGCACACAGAAAAGATTGAAAATCATCTCAGGCCTGGTCATGTGCACCTTAATGTTCATTAGAGGCTCACGCAGGGTGTGGCCTCGGAACATTTTTTACTATTATTATTATCATAAATATGTGTCATACTAAGCTCGTTAGTGGCAGACCTGGAGTTGAGAACTGCACCCAAAGTAGACTTTTGTCCGAGGAAGAGCTAAGAAATCTCCAACCTTCATCTTCACATTCAGGGAAGAAAGTAATTCCCTTCCTCTGTTACTCCTGCCCCCTGCTGGCCCGAGAAGGGAAGAGGCGATAGTGGAGGCACATTAAATTTTCTTTTCTTTCTCACTCCTCTCTACCAGGTCTGCAGATTTCTTTAAATGTTAAAGTTGAGTAACCCAAGCCTCCTATTAAAGGATGTGACAGCATGAATATGATCGTTGCCTCTTTAGTGCTATAAAAGTTTATGGTTATGTAGAAACACAATGTTAACAAAACAAAACAAAAGAATCCACTCTACGATGAAATTGCTCTGGATAAACAATTAGTTATGCCCGGAGACGCGTTGTGGAGGCAGTGCATTCTAAGACTCGTCAACACAGACAGATGGTTTGCCCATCTTCAGCAGTCCGAGCTTTCCTAGGAACATTATAGAATCTCAGTGCAGTCACCAAATGAAATAAGAAATTCCTCGTTTGGCAGAGGGAGCTTGCATATCGAGTTCATAAACTTTAATACTTCTCCCAAGTCCAAAATCAGGGACAACCTGCTCCAAGTCAGTTTCCCATTTGCACTTAATTAGGGAGTGTGTTTTAGAGGTCAGTGAAACCCATTGGAGTCCGTTTTCATAATAACTTTCCTCACAATAAAATTATTTGGGAGGCAGCTGTCCAACTTTCTCTGGAATGAGGGCAAGAAAAGTGGGGGGAACAGAATGAAGTTATTGGATACCTTATCTGGAACTGCCCAAAAAAGTTGTCTGTGATCCAAAGAACACACAGTACCTTCTGGATCAGAGAAAGGAGCCAATTGCTTTTAAATTCTCAAGAATTTCCATAACTCTGCAATTGTTGCCTCATTTCTAACAACTGGATGAAGTAGTCTGAAGGAATCTAAGTGCTAGAGAACAAAAATTGTCTCAAAGTTGTAATCACGAGTTACACTTAAAGAAATAGAAGCACGCTCCTTAAAATAGAACTATCCTGGTTAAGGCCAGCATGAATCCGTGCTTGAGAGAAAGTAGTGAAGAGAGCTCTTCTGACCGCGAATTGATGGTTCTGTTACTCGTGACTTTCTCAAAGTAACACAATGGTATCAAAACATATTGTGCTGCACTTAATAAATGTGTGGCATCATTGTAGGCATTAGACACCATGTCACACTTGCATTTGTCTTGTCCTCAAAAATTCGAGAGAATACAGAGATGAACTCTAAGATATAAAATCAGATTTCTGAGTAGAAAATTAAATCCATGAGAGTAAGTTTCCTTCAAGGAGTAGAAAGTCAAATTTGGATCGTCTATTAACTCTTTGGAGTTGTTGATTTTTCTTACATAATTTATGTACTACGAAATCACACTTGATTTTTACAATCCGCATTAATCCAGAAGGACATGGCCAAGATCTATAGTTTCCAAATTATGGTTGATAAGCTTTTATCGAGTCTACTATTACAAAATGTTGACAATTTCTTCAGCAGTGTGTGTAGAACACTGTTCATCCTTTTGTCTTTTTCTTACACACACACACACAAACACACATGCACAATCGCACACACCTTGAAGTAGGATTAGTGACATTTTTTACTGTGTGGGTTCAGTGATAAATTGTGCTGAAATGAAGTCTTGAAGTCTCTAAACCAAATTTCCCTCAAAGACAGTTCATATGTCAAATTGCTACATGGTCAAATGACTACAGTGTAGCCAGGACCAATGGAGCGGGACCAAAGTATCAGAATGAATGCACTATTTCTCTTTAGGCTCTTAATTTGATAGTGATGAGAACAGGGCATTTGTCATTCAGACCATTCAGATTGTGGCTTTTACAAGTTACCCGCATATAAATCACTTTGAATTCCATTTAGCTGTTGTTTTTCTGCATGAACAGAAGCTGATTACATTGTACACACCAATTTTGTGAAACTTTAGTGTGTCAGCGTGCACTTTTGCGGCAGGTACTGTGTGGGAGGCAGCCTTTCAGACGCCCTCAGTGAGCCCAGCCTTGGGTGATTCTCTCCTCTGGAGGGTGTGCTGAACTTACTACCAAACTGGTAATGGAGAGACTTGTAAACTTATAAAAAGGCTGTGGCTTCCACTTACAGCCTCTCGCTTGTTCTCTGTCTCGAAACCCTCGTGCTGAGAGAAGTTTGCTTCCGTACTGTATCTAACCTGCAGGAAAGACCTAGGTAGCAGAGAACTGACCTGTCTGCTAAAGAGCCAGTGAGAAGCCACATGAGTGAGGCTGGAAGTGGTTCCTCTCTGAGTCCAGACTGCAATGACACTTGCCTGTTGCAGACTATGAGAGACCATGAGCTCAAGGCACCTAAGGCTGTCCAAGATGCCTGATCCACAGAACTTGTGAGATAATGAATGTATGCTGTTTTAAATTCTTAAGCTTGGGGATCATTTTTTACACAGCAAAAGATGACTGATGCCTCTAACTAATGCCTATTCTTATCTTCAGGAGGCCGGGTGGCAGAGTGGTTATGTTTCGGACTGCAAAACTACAAGATCAGCAGTTCAAAACCGTTCCTCAGGAGAAAAATGAGGCTTTCGATTCCTGTGAAGAGTTACAATCTTGGAAACCCAGAGGCAGTTCTACCTTGTCCTATAGGGTTGCTGTGAGTCAGCATGGACTGTAGGGCATCAAGCTTGGTTTGGTTTATTGCTATCTCTTCTTCTTGTTGGTGATGTCCCATCAATTTGGACTCACAGTGACCCTGGATGACAGGGCAGTTTTCCTTTGGAGTTTCCCCAGAGGCAATCTTCACGGGAGCACCTTGTTCGGGCTTGCCTCCTGCTCCGTGGCTGTAGGGATTGAACTGAAAACTTTTCAGCTTGCAACTGAGAGCCTAACTATTTCACCACCGGGCTTCCTTATTTCTACCTTTACTGATGGTTAAACATTGATAATTGAGCACCTATTCCTAGTCATAGTCAGAGTTCATTCCTTGGCAGGCCTTGTAAGCCAGACTTCTAGCCAATTGAAGGAGGATGAGTATAGTAAGTGAGATTATTTTGTTCATATTTAATAAGTAAACCTGTAATGATAACGTCCCATTTGGCAGGATATTCAGATCACCCTAAAAAATCATAGGATGAAAGGGTAAACAATGGAATAATAAATGGAAATTATAGTGGCAGTATTTTTAAAGATTTACATCTAATGATTTCCCCAGGTTGTTTCTTCCTGTGCATTACAAACTTCCACTTCTACTAAGTGACATCAGATTTTCTTTCCTCAATCACTTTAATTACATATGAATTCAAGGAGAAGGGAAATGAGACTTGCAATTGTGTTTATTCATTGCTGTAAAAGATATAAGACGTTAAAGCACACGTAATTTAGCCATAAATAGTTTGCTGTGAAATAGAATAGCTCAGAGAATTCCATTCAGTTCTGATTTTTTTTTAAAAGAGACTATTTGACAATAAATGTCTTGGGGTCAGGAGGATGCAGTTGACCAGAGCTGAGGGCCCACCAAGATTGTAGCAGTCACATTGAAACAATATTGTTTATCCTCCCATTCATTTCCTCAGAGGTACACAATACTTTTGCCTCCCTGCCCTGTTGCTCTCTTTCTAAAATTGTTTTGAACCTTTTGGGGGGTTTCTATATTAAGACTGAAGGAAATAGAGTGGTTATTTGTTCTTTCTTCTGAGCACTTTTCCTGCCCGTTAGGCCAAGCAATGTGGGGAGCAGCCGTTTCCAGTTGACTCTGATCTTGCCTCTCCCAAACAGACTCCTGTCTCTCACACCTGGCGCTTCACCTCCTTTCTTCCTGGATCCTCTCTGCCACGTTTCACACTTCGTTTGCTGTCCTTCTAGGAGAAAGGTGAGGCTTTCTCCTGCTGTGAAAATGGACAGTCTCCAATTGAAGGGCCAGTTCTCCTTTGTCCTATAGGGGCTCTATGCATCGGGATCAACTTGATGGCAGGAAGTTTGGGGTATTTATTTTATGTTCTTCAGCATGGCTTTTCTTCTGTCTTCTCAGTTTACCAAGAAGCAAATTGGACTAAAGTGAAGGAAGGGAAAACATAAGCAACAGAATATCAATGAGAAGCTTGTGACCAGCTTTGAAATAGTACGGTAGCTTGGTCAAGCAAAGACATTTTGGAAGGTTGGTCAAGGCAATTCGATTTTTGGACATCTGTTGGGTAGTAGAATCTTCTCCCCTTGAAGTCTAGGAAGGTCTGAAATACCAGACTCGCACTCTTCTCACAAAGTTATGCTAAGAAGTTTAATTAGCAGAAAATACTGTCTGCCACATATATCAAGCTCTAAATGGCAGAATTGAATTTGACCGGGAGGATTTGTGAGGCAACCCTGAGCTTCCAAAGCTGATTGTTTTGACCCAAAGAGAGAATGAGAAGGCTGTTCCTCACTTCAGTGTCTTGTGGGATCATGCTAGTTCTGTCCACTTTACTAGGGTTAATTTTATAAACCTACAGGGCAATCTATTGTGAATGGTCAACTTGGCTTTGCTTCAATCCACAGTACTATTACTATGTTGTTTTAAATTTTTTCCAAGAGTTTAGAAAACCTTGATTTATGAAGGTAGGCAAAAATATTGTTACAAAATCACATACACCTTTAGCAAACAACAAAGTACAAAACGTGAATTATTGTTCCTCAACATATCCTCCATCTAGACCTGCACACTGCTGAAGGGAGTTTTTCCGTCTCTAACTTTCCCCAAAGGACTCTGCCCTGTTTGATTTACACCAATTCCAAAGAGCATGGATCCTCATGCTCTTTTTACATGTTCTTTGAGTTTGGGAAACAAAGCAAAAGTATGAGAGGGCAAGACCATGACTGGAGGATAGATAAGGGGCATTTCCTAATGAAATTACCTTAGGGCATCCCTTGCTCCCCTCAAAGAATAAGCAGTTGTTTGCCATGATAAAAAAATAAAAATCTCTTGCAGGCAAATTTTCTGGCCTTTCTCTCACCAAAGCAGTTTAACATTTTCTTTAAATGCTTCCTAACAAATCCCCATGATGGTCCTTCATTCTTCAAGAAAATCTCTCAGCACTACTTATTTGGAATCTCAAAAAGACAGTCACTGTAATAACCCTCTGAATCAATTTCTCTGCCTTGAATTTAACTGGCCCAGCTTATATTCCCTTGGAAGCCACTGTTTTGATAAGACCTTCTTCCTCTTCTTCTTCTTCTTCTTCTTCTTCTTCTTCTTCTTCTTCTTCTTCTTCTTCTTCTCCTTCTTAAGACACCTTTAAGAGACAAAAACAAGCTATTACTAAGAGAACTTGTTTTCAGCCATTCCCAGTGTGCAGAGACATATTTAAATATATTTCATTTGGAATAAACCTTTGCATGTATCAGCAGGAACCCTGGGACCAATACTTTTGGATTTATCCTGGTTTTTGTTGGTATCCCTCCCTCTCTTCCCCATATTTACCCTATTTCCTTCCAGTCAAGAGTTACTTCCTGTGGTAGTTACATAATTTTGTGTCAACTTGAAGTGTAGGCTTGGGGTCTAGCCTGTCAATCAGGTCACAACCTGATGGTGCCTCCTTGTGGGTGTGATATCCTTATAAAGAGGGTCCTGGGAACTAGAATTTCATCTAACCCCATTCCAAGCCTTATTACAAAGCAGTGTCAACAGACAACATTTCCTTTTCTGAGGTTTTGAAAAAAATTAAACTCACACCTTCTGGATGTAAGAAGGGGAGAGTTTGTACAGTGACAGAAAACTAGGTGGATGGAGAAGTTCATTCCTCTTACTGACCGACCTCCACCCTCCCTCTTCGTTCCTCCCAAGAGGAACCGTTGCCTTCACTGTGTGCAGTCTTGAAAGATCTCTTTGTGAACAGTAGCAGGTTGGCTGATGGTCCAGAGACATTTCCATGTTTGGGTCATAAGATACCGATAGTTCACTCTGTTTCCTTCTGTAAAACAAAAAAGCATGCCACACTTTATGATTACCTGATGGATAATGTGCTTCTAAAATATTATTAACAGATGACTTACTGTAAAATTGTTCTTGAGGCTCTATGATGGAAAACAACTGTTACCAATAAACCAAGCTAGAGATGAAACTTTTATTGAATATGTATGTATTCAATATAATCAAGGCTATTATGGAATATTAAGTGAATTTAGTGCTTCTATTTGCTCACCTTTATAACGTAGTTCTATGATATTGGCTAAATCCCTTTGGTTCTCTGGGTATTCATCTCTACATCTGTTAAATATTAGGAGAAATCAACCCCCACTGTTGCTCTCACAGCTCCTCCATTTCAGCTTCTGTGAGAGGAATCCCTGCCTTTGACATGGATGGTATGGATGACCTAAACCACAAGATAATTAATCAATTCAGCCTTCTCTCTCTAACTCACGAACTGAAATGACTCAAAAGAAACCAAGTACACTATCAGAGCTCATTTGCCACTCATTGCCGCCACTGACCCCTTAGATATTTTATGAACAATTAAATGAAATTGGCAACAACTCAGGTTTAGTCTCCAGCATTTTCCTCATTCACCATCTAATCCAAGCAAATCCCTAAGCCCTGGCAAAATGCAGTGAGAATTACCAAGTTAGACTTCTGACTCTTTCATTACCTACATGATTAATTCACAATGAAATGATCAAGATGGAAGGAAGTCCTCAATGGTCTTCATCCATTCACAAGTTGGATAACTCATCCTGAATCATTAGCATTACAGATTAAATGGTGTGCCCTGCTAAAATATGTGTTGGAATCCTAGTTCCTATACCTGTGGATGTTGTTCTGTTTGGCAAGAGAGCATTCTTTGTCTTAATCTGAGGTTGTCGCAGTGTAGGGTGTGTCCTAAATGAATCTTTTAAGTTCAAAAAGGAGTAGATTAGACACAGGAGCAAACAAAAGTGGAGAGAACCTAGGTGCACTGTCCACATAGCCTAGGCACCAAGGGATGCTGAATCGATGGGAGTTGAGCCAAGTGTTAAGCTCCAGAGATGATAGAAAGACAGCTGCGTCCTGTAGATGGTACCATGAATTCAGACTTTGAGCCTCCTAAATTGTGAGAAAATCAACCTCTGTTTTCTTAAGTCATCTAGTTAAATGATAGTTCTGTTACAGAATCCCTAGCAGACTAAATGTATTAGTGGGTCCCTTTCATTCCCAAGTAGCTTATGGGATAGGTTTAGCCCATGTAGTGCAGCTCATGACTCTGGCTTTACTCTGTCCCAAACCAAACTCACTACCACGGAGTCAATTTTGACTCACAGGTTCTGAAAGTTCAAGGTGATAATACACTCTCCTCTGTGATAATGACCCTGGATGATAACCAAGTATAGCATTGACCCTATAAGTCATGCTAATAGTCATGGTTTGAATGGAGCCATGCTTCTTCTTGTCCGGTCTTCTAAGAGGCATACATCTGAGCCTTTGTGCAGGGGTGCATGGCCCGATAACAGGGTGTCCTATCACTCTGTGGCCACAGAGCCATTTTCATTATTTTATGCTTGCTTTTGTTTTTACTGGAGTCTCAGGGTGGTGAAAACAGTTCATGTCATTGATCAAAAGGGAAGTAGTTCAAATCCACCCACAGGGACCCCAGAAGAAATGCCTGGCAAACTCCTTTGGGGCAAATAAGCCATTGAAATCCTTACACAGCGGTCTACTTGGGTACCCATGACTCACTGCATGGTGGAATCTACTCAAACGCCATTAGGGTTTGTTTTTATATTAAATCAAATTGCTCTTGTGTGAACTCAATGGTTCTTTAATACCTTGATCTAACTGAATCAAGTAAATGCACACTTCTTTCCCACCTGGCCAGTTGGCCTGTTGACTACAAGAATAAGATTGTATTAGTGTTGTATGAAAATTATAAAATTTTAATCTTTATTAACCTTTGGCCTTGGAGATGAACCACACTCCAGAGCAAAATTCTCCTGAACTGAGAAAAATGGATCCTTACTTCAGAATCTTCCAGAGAAGCAGAAGTCACACTCCACAACCCCCACCATATTAAGGGAGACTTACTAAATATGTTTTTGACATATCTTTGTCAAAAGCATTCCTTCTCATGCTAGATGATCCTAAGAGTTTCTTCTAATATCAAAACCTTCAAGCAGAAACTGTTTCAAGAGGGCTCTTCATATCTTTGCTCTCATGTCCTTATTTAACTGCGCCATTGATTCTGATGTAGAGTCTCACGACTACAATGAATGGAGACAATCCTGAGAAAAGAGAGTAAGTGTAGAGAATCACCTGGAAAGGAGAGGAGCATTAGAGAATCGGGCCATGTTTCAGGTTCATGTTCCCAAAATGTCCATGTTTATTGTCCAACCCACAACGGCCTCAGAGACATGAACAGATGCCTCTGAAGTTCCTGAGCGTCACGGTGTCTTTCGGGTTTCCAGTGCATCGCTTAATAACTACATGCTCCTAAACCTCTGTCATCAGTTCCTCACTTAGGAAATGAGAATAATAGTTCTTGCCCTACTTACATTTAAGGCCCACTACAGAGGTTAAAACAAATGGCGGGGAGCCTTTATCACAACAGAAAGAAGCATTCCTGGGATCTGCAGCGCATCATGATCTTTGATATGTTTGAGCTGCTGTTGTGGCAATGACGTCACTTCTCCTGGAGGGCTTCCTTCCTTGTTGCTGACCCTTTGCTTTACCAAACATGCCCTTCTCTGGTGACTGGTCTTCCCGGACCAAATTCTCCCTCCAGTGCTGGTTCCAAGACACAGCGAATATAACCCTCAGCACAGCCTGTTAGCTCAGTTCCGAAACATAGGACAAAATGAGCCTCACATGCCACTCAATGCCACTTTTCCAGATTCTTTCCAGCAGCCTAATAGCCATCCGTTTCCTCACTCACCCGACAGCAGTTACCCAAACTCTCCTGGGAGCAGCAATAGCACCTACCCCCACTCTCCCACCAGCTCAGATCCCGGAAGCCCTTTTCAGATTCCAGCTGATACACCCCCACCTGCTTACCTGCCTCCTGAAGACCCCATGGCCCAGGATGGCTCACAGCCGATGGACACAAATATGATGGCACCTTCACTGCCCTCAGAAACCAACAGAGGAGATGCTCAGGCAGTTGCTTATGAGGAACCCAAACATTGGTGCTCCATTGTCTACTATGAGCTCAACAATCGTGTGGGTGAAGCGTTCCATGCTTCCTCCACAAGCGTGCTGGTGGACGGATTCACTGATCCTTCCAACATCAAGAACCGTTTCTGTCTTGGGCTGTTATCCAATGTTAACCGGATTTCCACTATTGAAAACACGAGGCGGCACATTGGAAAAGGCGTCCATCTGTATTACGTTGGTGGAGAGGCGTATGCCGAGTGCCTCAGTGACAGTAGCATCTTTGGGCAAAGTCGGAACTGCAACTACCACCATGGATTCCATCCCACTACCGTGTGCAAGATCCCTAGTGGGTGTAGTCTGAAAATTTTCAACAACCAAGAATTCGCTCAGTTACTGGCACAGTCCGTGAACCATGGTTTCGAGACCGTCTACGAGCTCACCAAAATGTGTACAGTACTATCCGCATGAGCTTTGTGAAGGGCTGGGGAGCAGAATAGCACCGCCAGGATGTCACTAGCACCCCCTGCTGGATCGAGATACACCTCCATGGCCCCTACAGTGGCTGGATAAAGTTCTTACTCAGATGGGCTCGCCTCATAATCCCATCTCTTGTGTGTCTTAAATGGCCCCACGCTTCTGCCTCTTGAAGACTTTTGAGCCTTGCATGTACTTGAAGGATGGATGAGTCAGTCATGATTAAGAACTATCGAAGGAACCTCGATAATACTTGACCTCATGACCAACTGTTGGATTCCAACATTCAAGAGATTAAATAAAAAAAACAAAACCAGAAAAAAAAACCTTGGTAACATACTGTTGATCTTAGAACCTGTTTAGTTTACATTATAACATTCTATTGTAAAATAAACTAAAATACCGGCTTTTAGCAGGACTTTGTGTATAGTTTAGAAAGATGGCTAAGCCGGAGACAAATCCTTCTATCGGAAAACTACCCTAAGAGATTCCTTTGTGTTTGGAATGGTGAGGCCATCATTTGGCAGAGGTTAGTATTCATAGAGTAGTGCGTCTTTCTGAAGTGGGTTTTTATCAGGTGTGGAGCCCATGTTGAGTCTTTTGGCCGTGGGTTTTCATAATATTTTTAAAGCATTTGTTTAGTATTGGTTTTTGATTATTTGTTAATTTGTTGATTTTTTTTAAACAAAGGTTAACCTTGATGATCTATGTAGTAAACGTTCTAAAATTGTATTCTGATCATACTGCTGTCAAAATAATGTTAGGCATATGCTCTTTGCTAAATATGTATGTACAGAGTATTTGGGAGTTAAGAGTTGATTAGAGTAGAGGACCTAAGAGTATATGTGGGGGTTGGGCGGGAGAGGGAAAGCGGCAACTGAAAATGTAGAATATACTGTAAATTTCAGTTGGTTGCTTTAAAGAAACAAGCTGATGCCTGAATTTTGCTGTATTTGTTTATTGGAGTTTCTCTCGTACCTTTTAATAACCACCCAGCCCCCACCCCCGTTGTCTTCTGTTCCATCTCCTCAAAAGCAGTTATGCAGCTGGTTAGTTCATATAACTGTGAGCTCAAATGAGTGATTCCTGTGGTATTCCGAAATGGATTTCCCATCTCTTTCGATACCAATTATCTGGAGTGTTTAAATTTAGTAAGCCGTTTTATGGGGTTTAGTTTATATGAATTTTCAAGTGAATTATTTGCCAAACCTAGTTATTCTTAAATCTTTGCAATATTTTAAAGAACATCCCTGTGTAAATCCATTAGACTAAAACATTTTTTTGTACTATGTTTGGTTTTCTTTTTCTTCTGCTAATCTTTTATATTCACTTATGCTTTCGAACACTGAGAACTTTTATTCCAAAACTCATGGGTTTTCTCTACTGGAAATTTTAAATAAACCGGACCTTATTGCTAAAAACAAAACAAAAAAACAAACAAATGGTGTATGGATTTCTCTCTCTCTCTCTCATACACACCACACACACACACACACACACACACACACAGGCGATAACAATATTTTAATATGAAAAAGCTCCCTCATCTACTCTACTGCTTGGCTTCCGTTAGGTCCCAAACCTTTAATGAGCTGACATCATAGCGGAGGTTACATTAAGGCAAACAGTAGCCTAGATAGTGTGTTTGTGTGTGCCTGTGTGGACTTAATACAATGCAGGTGTCCCTTTGACCCAACTACTGCATGTGTTCATACAATTAAAAAAGGAATAATGACTCATTATGTAAACATGTTTTAGAAAAAAAAACTCGTTGAATACAATCACAGTGACTTCCTCACTGTTTCCACTCCATTGCTGCTTATGTGAGTAAAAACAACATGCTAAATGGAGACTCTCAGGACCCCTGGGACCAATTAATGCCACGTGACTTCCTCCCTGCCTGCCATGAAAATAACTATATTATAATGGTCTGTGATATTAATATCGGCTTTGGACAAGTCAAGCAGCGGCTCCAGAGGGAAGGAAGTGGCTTGAGCAAGAGCTGTGGAATGTGCAGCATTTGACAGAGCAGAGGCCGCCTCTTTTTATAAGCTCCATCACATAGTTAAATCAGGTGGGGGCACCGAAGGAGTGAGTGGGTTAATTAGGGTTAAAAGGCCACCAGGGGAGTTGATCTCTGATTTTGAACTCCAAGCAAATGTGGTTCTTGGGGGAAACTTTGAAATTAAATTCCTCAGAAGTAAAACCATTTCCAAAGCTTTCCTCCACCCCTGCATTTCGCCAGCTTTTTGCCCACCACAGAGGCAGGATGTATTTTGACAGCCTCTGTTTGTGTTGGAGGGTAGGCCTTGAGAGGAGGAGAGCCTGCTGCCCCACCCAAGGATGTCGTGTAGCTTGTGGAGTTTTCCAGTGCTGATGGGGGTTCAACAGCCTTGAAAAAGTACAGCATGAAGGTGGCTTCGAGGCAAGGAGGCCGAGCCTTCATCTCCCTGCCTTCGGGCACATGGTCAAAAGAGACCAGTCCCTGCAGAAGGACTTAATACACTTAGTAAAGTAAAGGGGCAGCGACAAAGAGGAAGGCCATCGAGGTGGTGGATTGACACAGTGGCTGAAATATTGGGCTCAAACACAAGAACAAATGCAAAGATGATGCAAGGTGGGTGGTGTTCCTGTTGGCTAGAGGTTGCTGTAAATCAGAATTGACCCTATGGCACCTAGCAACACACGGAGTGCAATCTAGGGCAGCGCTTCTCAACCTGGGAGTCGCGACCTCTATGGGGAGTCGAATGACCCCTTCACAGGGGTCGCCTAAGACCATATTTCTGATGGTCTTCGGAACCAAGACACGGCTCCTCTATCTGTCTCCAGGCGGGTTGGCCCACATACGGGGGTCACCACAACATGAGGAACCGCATTAAAGGGTGGCGACATTAGGAAGGTTGAGAACCACTGATCTAGGCGGATGTGAGTTACTACATCAGCAGCTTTCCGTGCAGGGTTCCTTCACATGCAATTCTAAGAATTCCAAGACTATACCCCATCTAAGTCTCTTCCCAGTATCATTCCCTAGGGGTTTTGGATGGAGTAATGTTCTAGTTCACAAAAGAAAGACTGGACTTTCTGCTCTCATAAACAGTTACAGTCTCAGAAACCCACAGGGGTCGCTATGGGTCAGCGCTGACCCGATGGCAGTGAGAATGTTCTTCTGGTTGGCTTAATTCGTTGTGGATGAGAATGCACCAGTCCGTTTTCTTGGTTGCAAATGGCGGCAGTACATTCACTCTATTCCAGGTTTGTCCCAAAGCACAACTGAGAACAAAACTTTCTTCTGAAAGCATATATTAAGGGGTACATCTAATTATCCTAGATGGCTTAAGGCAATAATCCAGACCCACTTCCTAGACAGTGGCTAATAGTGTAACTAGATGGTTAGAGACCTGGATGGAATAATAATGAAGAATTGGTGAGGGGGAAGTTTAAGGAAGAAGCTAGGTAAGTGTAGAATGAGGCCATTCTCACTGCCATCCAGTTGATGCTGACTCATAGCGACCCTCTAGGACAGGGTAAAACTACTTTCTTTGAGTTTCTGAGACGAGAAAGAAAGTGGGAGTAGAAAGTTCAAAGCCCATCTTTCTCCCACGGAGCAACTGGTGGCTTTGGACTGCCGACCTTATGGACCACAGCCAATGCACAACCACTATGCCACCAGAGTTCCCCCTCTCACTGTACTTCTCTGAAAATGTTCATTAGGTAAACTTAACTTAAAACTTTAAACATTGTATGGCATCCTCACTCTACATCTATTTCGTTATATCGTCATTTTGAGTCTTTTAAGAATATTTTTTCCTGATATTTGGAAAAGATATTTAAGTTTAGTCCTAACATAAGAATTTTCCATTGAAATTAACTTTTGAAATGATGGAAACAAATGGATTTGAGGAAAGGTTATAAATATAAATGAGAAGCTCTAGATTGTCTCTGATTAAGGAAATGCCTTTACTGAGAAAGAAGGCAGTGGTTGATGGCTGAAGAATTAATTGGTATAACCATATATCTCACTATCCAGAAGCAACTGGCCTTACCAAAAGAGGAAATGACCTATGGCTATTAGTTGATAGCAGCATCTTGTCAATTTGAGTGCTATTCTGCAGGAGAGATTTTTATTTAGAATTAATAGTGCTAGAACACACAGATTCAAGAACCTCTGGGAAGTAAGATGGGTGAAGAGGCACTCACAATTACTATCTAATTACTATCTAATGACCAGCTATCATTTTTTCCCTTTCCATTCCTGAGCTCTGTAGGTCTAAGGATTTTAGTACGCAGTAGGAAATTGCTTACAGCCAAAGAAGCCCTAATAAGTATAGAAACTAGGGAGTGTAAATAAATACTTGGGCACTGCAGTGCAGGGAAGTTCTTGATACAGCTTGTCTAACCCTAGTTTTTATGACTCTCACCGAACTGAGTAGAGCCATACAGATTGAGTACATGCAGGAGCTCTAATGCAGGAACTGGTCAACTTTGCCATCCTATTCATCACCCACTCAATGCCATCCAGTTGATACCTACAGGGTATAACTGCCCATTGAGGGTTTCAGAGGCTGTATCTGTGTGTGAGTGTAGAAAGCCCTTGCTTTTGCCATCCTGCTGGACTTAAAACAAGCTATTTCAGAAGACAGAATGGGTGGCAATGCTGCCAATCAGAAAGAAGAGCCATTGTCTCCCTTCACCCACCTTTCTGTTGTTCTTCCTCCTGGGAGGGAAGACAGCGACTGATATATGAAAACAATAATTTATAATTTATCAAGGGTTCATGAGGGAGGGAGGGTGGGGGAAGGAGGGGGAAAATGAGGAGCTGATATCAAGGGCTCAAGTTAAAAGAAATGCTTTGAAAATGATGATGGCAACATGTGTACCAATGTGCTTGACACAATGGATGGATGAATGGATTGTGATATGAGCTGTAAGAGCTCCCAATAAAAATATTCAATTTTTTTTTAAAAAAGAAAAAGAAAGAAGAACCAGGAGCAGAGTATATCCTTTAAACCTTAAGGTCTCCACGCCCTGAGACTCCTCAAACAGCAGCAGCAGCAGAACCGAGAGGCAGAGAACAAGCCAGAGCAGTCGGCTCCCTGGCCTACAGAATGAAGGACACCAGGAGATACTCCTTACGGCTGGTGGAGTGGGGCAACTTCAGGACCTGGATTGGGGAAGCTCGGTTGGCAGATTCACAGAACTAGAGCCTAAGCCCATTGGGCTGAGGTTTATGCCTTTGGGCACTTTATCAGTAGTGCTAAAATACCTTTGTAACACTTGCCTGGAAGGGGAAGAGGCCACTTAGCTGAGGAGCTCAGGAACAGAGAAAGACATGATTAAAAAGAGGTGCCTCTGAGTGGAAGGGCAGTATTCTGTGACCTGTTAAATTCCCTAATAAGCCACATAACCATGTATATGGTCTGTGAGCTCTGTGCTGTCATTGCCATGAAGTATCAAACCGAGCAGAGAGGAGAAATGGCTGCTGGGATGGCATCACAATTAGTTAAAAGTTTGGAGGGTGGAGGCATATATGATTTTGCCTCCAGAGAATCAGCCTTTGACCGATGTTGAGTGTGATTCTCCTCCTTGTAAAGGTAGAGGATGTCAGATGTTGCCTCCAAGCCATTGGAGGCATGAAGAAAGTCTCATGATATCAAGAGAAATACAATAAATAATAAACGAATGAATGAATATGGAGGACCATTGATGGAAATCAACTAAAACTCACTGCTGTCGGGTCTATTGCAACTCATAGGAGTCTTGATAGCATAGTTGTTATGCAAGCTTCTGTAAGGTCAGCAGTTCAAAACCACCAGCCACTTTTTAGGAGAAAGATGAGGTTTTCTGCTCCCATTTACAGTCTAGGAAACACAAAGGGAAATTCTACTCTGTCCTATAAGGTAACTATGAGTTGGAATTGACTTCATCATGGTGAGTTTGGTTTTTGGCTTTGTCCTTACTATTTAGTCTTCAGTTGTAGACATTCAGGATGATTTGTAACAGGAAGAAAAGCACAAGGGCTAGGGATCTTGGACTGGACAGAATAAATTTAAAAAAATTTTTTTTAATTACTATGTTATTTCTTTGGGGAAAGAGGGAGTACAACTTTGGTGTTATAAGATGGATTACTTGTATTGTATAAGAATATTTTCAGGTGTGTAAATTTGGGAGGGAATGCTTATGAGAGATAGCTCAACCAAAAGGATAGATTGTAGTAGATGTGGCTACACAGAATCTGATCATTCTTCTTATTAGGAAGAAGTTTTAAGGTAGGTGGAAGAGTGCAATCCCATTTTATGATAGGAAAACAAAGGAGGCAGATGTTACATTTCTCTGCTTTCTGACCTCAGTATGACCCCCACCGACTTGGCCCATCATATTCAGAATCCTACTTTGAATCTAGGGGGCAGGTAAGAGGTGATTGATAGTGGCAGAAAGAACCCAGCAGAAAGTCCTGAGTTGGATCAGTTAGTGCCCAGTGGGAATGTAGTGATCATAGGAACAGTAGATATGTTTAAACGGGTGACATTTTAACCAACGGTTTCAGTGCTGTGATCTCAGCCGTGTTCTTGGCTACCTACCCAAGCTTCCTTAATTCTCCTCTGTGTTCTGGGTCAGTAAGGTCTTCCAGCCTTAGTTTTGATTCAGGAGCCATCCCATATCCTCCCAATAAATGTATTTCTCATGTTAGACGCCCAGAGTCCGTTCCTGTTGTTTGTTACCAAGAATGTTGAGTGGTACAATGAATGCCTCAAGAGGCTATTGATGCCATTGAATAACCTTGCTGCAGGTCTATTTCATGAAATTGACAGACACATGATAGCATTAGGAGTGCTCCCTGTCCTGATACACCAAAGTCCCATTACTCCTGTGATTCCTATCGCAGTGGCTTTCCCTATTTCTCTTTCTGTGAGAGTCTTTTCTCTTGGAAAGCTTCTTTCTTTATGGGACAACCTGAGGCAAACCTTACTTGGAAGTAAGTAAAATTGACCTTTGAAATTCATCTCACCTTTTGTGTGGCGACTGATTTGATGAACAGTATGCACTAGGGGGTAACTATTGGATTGCTGACCATCAGGTCTGTGGTTCAAATGCACCAGTCACTCTTAAGGAAAAAGTTGAAGGTATCTGCCTGCATAAAAATGTACAGACTCAGTAACCCTAAACACAATTGCTAAGCATTGGAATAAAGGCAGTAAGTTGGTTGGGTTGGTATCTTGATTTAGGGTGAGTTCTATACCCATTTGCTTGAAAGGTTCTAATTTGGCTTACTGTTTTATATAATGCAATGCCACTTTTTTGAGTTGGCGCACCAATATAAGTGGGGGTACCCACCCCTCCACCCCCAAATACAAAGCTATGTATTTAAAGTTGTTGTTGTTTTTACAAAACTACCTTTTCACCTTCAAAGTACTCTCAATTACACTTAAAGTGTTTATCAAATTTGTGATTCCATTCATGGAATCATTTTTCAAACTCATCTGTTTCGATGGCTGACAGCACCTCCCTTGTTTTTTCTTCACCGCTTCTAAGCCATCAAATTACTGTCCTTCCATGCCCCTCTTCATTCACAGAAACAAAAAGAAGTCACATGGATCAAGCTCAGGTGAATCAGGTGCACAGGGCAAGAAAATATGCTGGGTTTTTTGCCCAAACTGGCTCACTGAGATGGCTGTGTGAACATGTGCATTTTCATGGAGGCAAAACTAGTCCCCCACCTACCACAAATCAGGCCTTTTTTTTTTTTTTTGTCACAAGTTGTTATGCAATCTTTTCAGAACCTCTAAATATAAAGCTTGATTAACAGTCTGATCTGGTGGAATGAACTCCAAATGCACTATTCCCTTCACATCAAAAAAAACAAATGAGCATCATTTCGGTCTTTTATTTCAGATAATGGGGAGGTGATGATTGTGTCTTCCACTGGCTTGATTGATGTTTTTGCTTTTGGAGTTGTAAGAATAGTACCGTATCTTGTCAGCAATAATGACCGTGGGGAAAAAAAGTCTGGGTTGGATTTGGAGCTGTTCTTTCAAAGCAAGGCATGTTTCCACTCGACGCTCTTTTTCCTGGTCAGTCAGAATCTGAGGCACACATTTTGCAGTGACCCTTACTATTCCCAAATCTTTCATTAAAATTCACTGAACTGAGCTCCAAGATAACTCTTCCATCTCTCCAATGGTCTGCCATCAATGTTTGAGCACAAGTGCAAGAGTTTTGTCCACATTTTTGTCCATTTGGGAAGTTGATGGAAGTCCACAATGAGGTTTGTCCTCAATAGACATTTCACCCTTTTTGACATGAGAAAACCACTAATACACTTGAGTTTTCCCCTAGTGCTGTCCATGTAAGCTGTGCTCAACATCACGACAGTCTCGGTGGCATTTTTCCCAAGCAGGAAACAAAATTTCACAGCTGCACACTATTCTCTTAAATTGGCCATCATAAAAAACGAGGTTTGAGCGAAACTGCTTTTACGAAAAAATTCACTGTGAGCAGCGAGAACCTTTCCAGGTGATGCCACTGGATGCCCTAACTCAGATCTAGTTGCTTCATACTCCCCTAGCAGGAAAAAGGTGTACTATCAAATCTCTGCTCAGCATAGCCCCTGTATTCCAATTTTCTCCCTCCATCTCCTTGTGATATTAGACATTGGACATTTAATCTCCTTGATGGTTTTTACTCTGAAACATTTAAATTTCCCAATAAAAATATAAGAAATTTGGGAGCTTTGGCTATAGAGCTACAGTTTTAGATCTACAGCGATCTACTCAATGATAAAATAAGCTCAGATCTCTTGAACTGAAAGCACAGGTGGAGAATATAGGAAATGCAAATTATTTTAGCTGAAAAAACTATCCTTCATTTAAATTTCATTCAACAATATTTGTTGAGAATTTATTACAAACCAGGCATTATCCTAGTTATGAAGAATTTAGATATGAACACAAAACAAAATGCCTGAATCCATGAACTTGTATTTCTTTGGGGGGGAATATAATAAATTAAAAAGGAGTGCATATACAATGGTGGTATGTGCTATGGAAAGAAATAAGGTTGATGGTTGTAGGTGGTGTTGATGGCTTATTTAGCTTATTAAGGAGTTGTCATAGCAAGGGTTGGGGTGGGGAAGGGCCACATAGAGGGGTGAGGGAGATAAGAGGGAAATGATGTCAAGAAGTCCAGGAAGGAAAAGTCTGTTTGGAGATTGATTATGGAAGAAATTATAGAATTATCTTTGACATGATTGAACTGTGGCATGATGTGACATGGGTATTAATTTCCAAGTTTATAGCAAAAAAAGTTTTGGGCTCACACTAAATAAAAGCTCCAACGTAAGAACAGTTAGTGCTGCCAACAATGAGACTGGGGAGGGTATTAGAAGTTTTGCTTGGATATCAGTTCATTGCACTATCATTTGACCTTGTCCTCAGTGCAGTTTTGTGCCTGATCATGGGATCTCCCTTTACTCTCAAGGATCACAACCTTTCAATGTCTGTTGTCCAATGGCCAATAACAATTGTCTGTATATTTCCCCAGTTTTATGTTGGCCTATGGTGTGTAGTTTAGTCTCCTATGAGTTATTTTTTCATTGCCAGAAGCAAAGGAATCTGCTTCTTAAACAGATTTCTCATTCACGTTTGTGATTTGAATATAGTTGGTCCGTGGAGATATTGTCTTAGCTCTGACCATAGACAGTCTAGTCTCTCCTCTTTTTAAAGTAGGAAATTTTATTTTCTAGGTCTTACAATTCTTTTCAACTGGATCATCATTGAACCATCCTAGCTCGTCTTGAGTCATCCCTCAGGCTGCAGATGCCGATGCTTGAGCGATGGGTTTCTTGCTCCTTGTCTTCCAGTAACTCCTGGGCCACAAATGCAAACTAGTTTATTTTCTTTTCTTCTCCTCTGTATAGGTAACAAGCGGTACAAAATCCATTTTTTTCTTTTCTTCCTTCCTCACATAGTAAAAGAGCAATATTCAATCAACTAAAGGGTCTATTAAATCCTAACTGAAAGCAATGGTTACTTGCTGTGTTGTTCATAATCAGAGAGGCATTTTGGACTTATGTCAGCCCCATATTTAATGGAATGAGATACTGCCTATGCCTAGATATCTTCATAATCGCTGAGCTGTTTGTGTCCATGGTTGTCAATGCGTCTCATTGAAGATATTTCTCATTCATATTGGTTCCCTTTTTGCAAACAAATTATGCATCTCCAATGATAAGTCTCTCCTGATGTGAGAAAGTTTTGAATAATATTTTATAGGTTTTTCATAGGCTAGTTTTTAGAAGGAGACCTTTCTTCCTGGTTTAGCTTACCCTGCAAGCTCTGCTCAAGTCTTCCTGCCTTGAGTGATGTTGCTTGAAGCTGAAATGCTGGTAGCAACAAGGCAACACCCGAACCCCTGCCGTACAACGGACTAGCTAAGAAAGCTGCTCCGGTGCCAATTCTGGGGCCCAAGTTTCTCAAACTTAAGCAAAACAAAATCATCCCACTGTGTTTCAATGAAGAATACGTGATTCAAAGATATTCAGGGATATACCCTAGCTTACACAAAAACCCTGGATGCCCAAAGACCCTGAAGGTCTTTTCCAGTGCATACACTTACCAGAATTAATCTCTCAGCTTGGTCAGTCACTCAACAGGGTTGCTGGGATTAGGAAGAAGTTAGAGAAGTTTTAGTTTGTCTTTTTTGGTAACAGTGGCATGTGTGCGTGTGTGTGTGTGTGTGTGTGTGTGTGTGTGTGTGTGTGTTCTGGGAGGAGGAAGGTATGGTGTAGGAGAGAAGGAACGAGAACGGACACTGCTGTTTGGGTAGACAGGAACTCCAGGCTTTCTCAGAGGTGTAATGGCTACATTTTGGGCTGTTGACCAAAAGGTCAACCGTTCAAAGCCACCAGCTGCTCCGTGAGAGAGAGATGAGGCTTTCTATTCCTGTAAAGATTTACATTCTCAAAAACTCACAGGGGCAGTTCTACTTTGTTCTGTGGAGTCGCTATGAGTTAGAATCAACTTGATGGCAGTGAGTTCTTTATTCAGGATGGTGAAGAGATACTGCCAGGACTGGTCCTGTCTAGGACTTTCCAACAAGTAGAACTTCGTCATCCTTGAAGGCTAAGAAGTTGACTGCAACCAGCCCTTTGTTTCACATCTCTGACTTGGCCCATTTTCCTGCTCAGGGCCCAGAAGAACATTTTTTTCCCCACTCGAGCTTTTGGCTGGGTTGGCAGTAAACAGAAAATCCCCAATTCAGACATGCACAGGTTTCTGGGCCATCTGAGGACCCCTGCCCCTTCTCCTTTTATACAGGGTTCAAGCTTTGCTAGTTCTTGACTGCGGGGCTTTTCCCAGAAAGCCAACTTCAGACACTGATGCAGAAGCCACGACTGAAGGAGACTCACTGCCTCTGCTACTGGCTCCTTAAAGATACTCAGGGCTCAACCCCTCTGTGATGAAATGCAGGGTCCCCTGAGAAACAATGCACCCAGGCACCCCGGAGGGGAGCACACATGTACCCCTGCGCTACATTCTCCCTGCTTGTAATGCAGCTTGTTATAACCACAGAGAAATCCTATGGGGAACTCCTCGGCAGGGCGACTTTGATGGTTTTCTCAGGCTCGCGGAGCAGACTGACAAATCGACTTTCAAGTGAAAGGTCAGTGCCGAGAACAGAAGGGCTGGAGCATCTGGATTCACAATTAAAACGCCCGCAGAGCACAGTGTGCAGCGCCGGCGTCTCCTGGTGCAGGGCATGCTGTCGGAGGGACGCCTTTGGCAGCTGTTTCTCACTCTGGACCAGGATTGGAGAAAATAAAAATTCCTTGTAGTTGCATGTGCGCGTGTGTCTGTGCTGCGCACACCCGCAGTTGCCTGTGGGTGTTTCCAGAGACACCTTGCTGTTTGGCAAAAGCCAGCACAGCTTGTTGCTCACTCCGTTCTGCCCTGTCATTGACCTTCAGAATGGCCCGCCCAAGACCACAGAAATCTGGCCGGGCATCACGGTGCCAGCCTGACCAAGCTGCTGCTGAGAGAGCTAGAGATCCGAGTTGAATCATTCTTTAAAAAGTGTAAAAGGCTGGACCCAGATACCTGCGACAGAAAAATGTGCTTGCTCTTCCAGCTTGCCCTTTTCTTTCTTTCTTGGTCATAAGAGAATGTGATGTTCCCAGTCTCCAAAGTACTTCCATACCAAAGGCTATATACACAGAGGAAACAGGAAGTTCCCAAGTACCCAGGGCCCTCAGAGCATCAGAGAGCCTGTCTAGATTAGGGGTGCAGGAAGCCCACAACTCTGCTTTCCCCTGGTGCTTTATCTGCTACCACTGGCTTTTGGGTTCTTACTGATAAAATTAAGCAGAGATGATAAAAACTCTGCCACATCACCACACCACTCACTAGCGCTTGTTTACTTTACTTCCCTCTGCGAGGCAGTCAGCCCCCTCCATCCCCTCACAGGAGGCTGCAGGGGGCCTTTCAAACCTTATGTTGAAGGCTCAGATGCAAAGTCTCTGCAGTTGAGTCTCTTCATCCCCCTGTACCACACCAGGCCTGGCAGGTGGTTCCACTTTGGGGGAGGGGGGGCACTTAGGAAGGGATATTTATAGCTCACCCTTCCCCTTCTTTCTCCTCCCAGGAAACAGTCCCCAGAATGAAATTAAGCTGGTGGTGGGAAGTGTTAGAGAAGGCGGTTACACGTGAGGGACAAATCCAAGCCTGGAGTAGGGATGGTCTTGAGTGAAAGTACCAGCCCTTCCCTGCAGGCCCTGAGCTCTGCACCGCTGGAGAGGGGCAGTGTCCGTCCTGGAGAGGTTCTGCGTTTAAAGCCACCCTGGCAGGATCTCTGAGTTGTTGCCTGCATCAAAAATTGTCACTCCCTGGGAAATGATTAGATCAGGGTAGAGCACACAGAATAGACGGCGTGACCGTGGCGAATATTATTTTCTATAGATTGTCCACCTGCTGCTTTTGGGAGGATACATTGTGATTTCAGCTTTATAGGGACCTCTATGAGAAAAACAAGAATCATTATTATGGTGCTATTACCGATGGCCTTTTAGGAGCCCTGGCGGTATAATGGTTCCATGCTGGGCTCTGTCCTATAGGACTGCTGTGGGTTGGAATCCACAACACAGCAATGGCCTGGTGTTGGTAAAATAGTTGTAAGTAATACTTGAATACTTACCAATGTCAGGTCAGACACACTGCTTTTTGTTTTATTAACAGCAACTCCATAAGATTTGTACTTTGATTATTTCCATTGTATAGGCGTGGAGACAATATTAGTGACTTTCTGGGCTTCACTGGCTTGGCTCAGGCTTGCTTGACTCTAATAGGTATTTTGATCTTGGAAATGAAGGTGCAATGAATACATTTTATTCAATCATTTAGTAGATGGGTAAATTTCATCTCAAAATTATAAGATAAGCTACAGAAAATTGCATGTCTTCTTATTGTTCTCTGGTGTTTTCTGTTTCTCTTACACGTAACCCCTCAGTGTCCTAGGAATGAAATCTCTTACATGAACTAGGGCCCTATCTGCAGAGGGCCCTGGTGCTTTGCTATCGCTGTTTAATGGTATACATGCTCTCGAGCATGCTGGAGTAAGTAGCAAACTACATGCTGGGTTATAGCCAGAACCCTGGAGAGTAAACACATTGGTCATTCAACTTACCATGTTCCCTGAAACATGGAGGCCTAGTTTTAGACATGAATAACAGTAACAGTGAAGGAGCCGCTTGCTCAATGACTGAGGTACAGACCCAGGTTGTGTGAAGACATATGGAATATGTACAGTTTTAAAGCATGTCTTTCCCTGGACACTTAGAGATGCTGCAATGTTTTTGTTGTTAATGTTCTTTGTTGTTGTTGTTATGGTTGTTTTTAATTTTAAAAGAAAACTGGACCCTTTTGCTGTAAGTCAGGCTGGACTCACAGCGATCTCACTGGGTACTTCCTAGGGTTTTCAGTAGCTGAATTTCAGGAAGTTGAAAACCAGGTCTTTTGACTGATGCACTCATATGTACATTGGAACCTCCAAACTTTGGAGTAGCAGCCAAATATGTCAAATATCTGTGCCACCAAGGAATTCTATCAAGAAAACAAATAAAAAACTTTGCCATTGAGTTGACTCCCACTCCTAGGGATTCCCACTCACAGGACAGAGAGCTCCTCCCTAGCGTTTCTGAGACTGAATCTTTCAGGGGCAGACTGTTTCATCTTTTTCTCTCAGTGTGTCTGGTGGGTTTGAACTGCTGACCTTGTCGATAATAGCCCAATGCATAATCCACTATGTCTCCAGGACTCCTTCGTATAAAGGAAACACAAATAAACCTACATCCTAAGAGTCCTATACAGGGTTCTGAGATTGTACATCTCTATGGACTCCAACAGCCTCATTTTTCTCCCTTGGAGTGGCTGATGGGTTTGTACTGCTGACTTTTGGGTTAGAAAAAGGAGTACAAAAGAACATGCCCAAGTCTCATCATTCCTTACTCTCTTCCGGCTCTACCTTCCCCTCCAATCCAGAAGCAAACATCTCCCCTGCCTTTTTGAACTTTTCAGATAAGCAGAATATGCAAAAAATTCTAAATTCCAAATTCAGAGTTCTCCTTTGCATTCTCAGCATGAAATTGGCATGCGGTATCATTTCTTTCTTTTCTATTTATATTCAGTGTATTAGTATAGCTGGGCAGGACAAGTGGATACTGACATTGATTTTCTCTCCTTTAACGCTATGAAATGAAGAGCACTGGGGTTGGGGGCAGCAGAAGCTCTACAGATGACTCTGTATGGCTGCTATAACCAGACATTAACAAAACAGGACTTCTTCCCACGTGCTGAGACAGCTTTCAAATCTCTCGGTCTTCTTGGTCTTTCTGTTAATTTCTGCTAGAAAGAGGTATACTGGACAAGTTCTTATTTGTGAGTCTTGGTAAAATGATAAAATTTTACTTAGTCTGCCTGAGCGTGTGTAAAGAACCAGAAGGACCAGATGCAGACATTTACTGATGAGCTAGATGCCCAAGACCTCCAATGTCATCACGTTTTAGAATCACCAAGTATTTCAGGAGATCCTCTGAAGCATCCTCTTTTCTCTATGTAGCTAAGGTGCATTATCACCAATTTTAAGATGAGGCAACTGAATCCCAGGTACCTACAGGAAAATAACTTGAGAACGGCTGGAAAGATCTTACGGGGTTCCAATCTTGAACTCAGACTTCTATTATCTAGGCTGTGAGTTTTTCCCTAGTCCCAGATGGAAAAATCTTTAGCAGCTTAGATGGTGTGATGCCACGCCAGTAGTTGTAAATGTGAACCGTCCAGTGTGGTAGATTTTGACGAAGCACTCAGTTCTCCACCCCTCCCTGTAGTCATAGAGTTTGCCATATATATTATGTATCCATGTAGCTCTTCTCATTCAGAAGCAGAGGCTGCTTACTTTACCTTGTCCTTGATCTGGATCTGGAGCTTGCTTGGGCAAATAGCAATGGTGCTAGGTGGCAGTTCCAAGCTCATGCCCCAAGAGGCTGTGTGTGCTTTTATTTCTTCTTCCATCACACTAGGTTGCTGAAGAATGACAAGTGAACTGAGTCAAATGAAATTGTCTCCATTTCCCCACCTGAACTCGCCCGAGATCAGTCAATAGGCAACTGGCCTTCATGGCTGTGAACAGTCCAATGGACAGAAGAGTTGTCCCCTTCACATCAGCATAAGATGCTAACCTTCTAATTTATGTGCTTCAGTGCTTGTTTATATGAAGCATTATTATGGCAATAGTTGACTGATCCACTAAGAAAAGTATACTGTCACCAGATCTTTTTCACCTTTCAAAATAATGATTTTATTTACTTGTATATTAGTAATTTATTTTGGTGCTTCCCAGTAGGCATTCAAGTCTGGACTTGTCTTAGTATTTTCAGTTGACCAGAGAGAGGTGTGATTGTTATTTCTCAATACTATGGTAGCCTTTGAAAACCAGTTTTCTGGAAGCATGGTTCCATACTTTGGAATCTCTTTGTTTCCATTAGAGTTTAGTGAGGATGAAAAGTAGATATTTTTTGTGTACTTATTGATATTTTTGAAGTCTAATGTCCGTTTTGCTTGGGTGGTCTCTTTAGTTTCCTATTGAGACACAGGAAAACGAATAGATTTTCCTTATATAAGACAGTTTTTAGTTTTTGCCTTGTTTTGTTTTTGAGGACTCACTAAGTATAGCTCAGTGAGCAGTTATTATAGCTTTTGACATATATAGAGGGAGTCTTGCAAAAGTATTAATAAGAATAGTTATGCATGATTTATAATAGAATTAGCCTCATTACTTTAGAATTGCTCAAATATCTATAAAAATAATTTAAAAACAAAATATTTTTACTATGCAGGAACAAAGGGTAGATCTAACACATCATTGACCTATTAATGGAAGTCCTTTAGTTAATTCTGTAAAGAAGGATTTTTGAGCAGTTATCAGATACATAATTGAGGACACAAACTTTCCCTGTAAACACAATAAGGTTGTCGGATAATTTGAGGGGATCAGGCTAAGAAAATGTCAGAGAGTTTCTGTCCATATTTTGGATTAGATTACATGGGATCCCTCCTCTACAAATACCTAGGAATGCAGACTAAATTTAGTAAATGGTGTATTAAATTCAGAGTTCAGTATGGAAAAGAATGGGAGTTTTCTGGAATATTAAACAATAGTGGAAACAATTGAAAAAGATAGAAAGCATGGAAGATATTGCTTTGGGTACCTTAGTTGTAGTGAGTAGATTGATCTTCTGATCCAAGGCCCTTGGTTTTAAAGTCTATATAGGATAAATATGCACCTGCACACACTCACAGACACACAGACACACACACACAAACGGATAACCATCAGCACTAGCACCACCAGCAGCAGCAATAAAAGCAGATATATCTCCCTTAAAAAAAAAAAAAAAAGGAAACCTGTGCTTAGGCAGAATTGAAACTCAGTTTTCACCACACATGTTGTCCAGGTTTATCAAGACCACTATTAACATAAAATATGTCCTGGGACAATAATATTCTTAGAGTGACTGTAGAAGATAAAAACCTATTCAGAGGGTGATACTCTCAATTTATCCTACATGAGACTTCCAGAATAGATCCTCATGTAGATCAGCCCACAATAAAACTTAACAAAGCATATGATATAATAATTCACCATGAGCAAGAACCAGATGACAAATACTGAGGATTAGGCTACCAAAATTTTCAGATAGCAAAACTATCTTACAAGGGTTATAAAACAAGTATAGTGTACATTATAGAAGACACAAAAAAAGAAATAATTTAAAATCAAAGATGTACAAAGCATCATCATAATAGGCATATGTGAAAGGAAAACAAATACAAATTCTAGAAATTTTTTAAAAAATCATTAAAAATTATCAGTCACTAGATTCAACAGAGGATTAGATATTGCTGGTGAGAGAAAGGATGGATTAGAGGCTAGATTTGACAATATTTCCTAGGAGGCAACGCATGGAAAGAAAGTAGATTGGAATGCAATTCTACACACACACACACACACACACACACACACACACACACACACGCACACACGCACATGAGAGACAGAGAGAGAGAGAGAGCAAGAGGGAGAGAGAAAGCAAGAGAGGGAGCGAGAACAACATTACAGAGATCACATTTAAAAAGCCCAGAAATGTTCAAGTTAATTAATAGAAGAATCTTAGAAGCAATTTATGTGAGGTAAATCTCACTTAAATATGTCACAGTGAAACATCATGGAATATCTTAATGTCATCAGGGAAGAAAAGGAGATTGCCTATAAAGATAGGACAAATAGGCTGACGGCTAACACTTCATAAGCATCAATGGAAGTCAGAAAGACATGAGATGACATCTTCAAAAACTAGGAACAAAAATTCCTTAATCTACAACTGTAAATCGCCCTACATTTTCATTTCTAGGTGCAATACATGAAAGCATTTTACCATATAGGTGATGGTGATATGCGAGGGGGCGTGGAGGTGGACTATTTTCATGGTGTTAGAAGATGATAGTAAGATTAAAGCCTTTATAGTTGGAATTGCTCCAGAACACACAGATCTTGCTCTAGATCTCAGACAAGACGTCTCTGGGCAAAAATCTGCACCAAGAACAACGACATGCAAGGAAATCAAGCAACACTTTGTTATGAGGTGGAATTTAGGCCTAAACCCCAAGTCAGGTTTCTAATCAGAAAATGAGACCACCTGAAAAGACTCTTGTTAGTTTATGCTAGTTCGTCCAAAATAATCTCAAACCAAAAATGTACCGCCTGCTTCATTTAGCTCACACCTTTCCTTTAAGGTCTATCTCCGAAACACTCAGCGCTCTCTCTCTCTCTTTCAAAGATGGAGCTAAAAGAGTCAAGCAAGAGAAATCATCCCTAGGCATCCCTACCTCACACTGGTACTCTCACAAGGTGTGGGGGGAGGGGGGGGTGTGTGGGGGGGGTAACAGACCGAAAGAGGAGGAGCCCACACGAGAAGGAAGGGACTATAACTCTGTTGGCTGATTGTAAAAGAGATAGGGTGATCCTGATTGGTCTTTCTTTTTTTATTTAAAATAGGTCTTTAATTTAATTTCTTCTGTGCCTATCACCAAATCTGGCAGAAAGAAAATAAATAACAAATATTTGTTGACTGGATTCATGGAAAAACAAAAGTCTTTAAAGGACAAGCAGCAGGGGGGTCTGATTAGTTATTTCAGAGAAGGGAAAATGTGGGAGATTTTCACTAGGTTTTAGTTTGACACAGCTGGACTTTGGGTAGGACATCTACCGCGTGGACGGTTGCTCAGAGAGCGAGGCTGGAAAAATAGAAGGGGTTGTTGCTATGCGGTGGTGGAACAGTCAGGGACCACAGGAGCTGCAGACGCAAATAGATTAATTAAAGGCTTTAGGCCTCATCAAAAAGGCCTTGAACTTTATATGAGCATTGTAGCCAAAGTAGTTTCCAAAGGGTGGGTCTCAGTGACTCTTTCACCTCAATATTTAAGGAGCATCATCTCCCACGGTTTACAGCTGCTTACAGCAACTGGATGCATTTCAAGGAAAAAACGACTCATTCTAGAATCCCTGCAGGCAAAGAGCTTCATGTTAATGAGAGCAATAGTTTGGTGTGATTTATCTGATGTTAGCATATCACCAAGCCCTTTGCGAGGCATATGATGCCAGTATTAGAAGGAATAATGATAATAACCTCGCTAAATTTCAATTACCCGCCGTAATGCTGTAAATCTCCCAAGAGTAATTTATTTTTGGCTTTGGAAGACACTGCGGGATGTTGTCGTTGTTTGGCAGCAACAGATTTATCTTCCCCATCATGTTTGGCCTCATCTATTATTGAAGTGCTTTCTGCATTCCCGGAGCATGCAAAGGGAAGTGGAGGGGGTGGCGGGGAGGCCAGAACACATGAGCTGGCAATTAGAAATCAGCATCATAGAATAATAGGTTTAATATTTTCAAAGCACTTTACAGTTTATCTCATTTTATGTTTGTCGCAACATGAATGCCAAATGATGGGAGTTAAGTAACTCCCCAATAACTTCTACCAATTTCCAAATCAGTAACCATTCCAAGGAAAGGCAGGATATTTGCTTTAAAACACAGCTGCAAGACAAAATCTCTGGCCTTCTCCTTTCAACTGCATCCACGCTCCCTCCTCTTGATAACTGACTTGCCTTCAAGTCCTAGAGTCTTCAGCCTTCTGCTCCTTTAGGTGGGACTATGCAGTTCTCCTCTCAAGAGAGGGAGGATGCCACCCCCCTTCTCTGCTTTTACCCGTGATTTATTGTCACAGCATTGGTAAGCTGCAAATCATTGACTTCAACAGACCTGCAAATTTCTCCTTCTGCTCATCTGCCACCATGATGAGGACATGTCCTCGGATGAGGTGTCAGTACAGAGCGAGTTATAAAACGTCAGGAATGCAGAACGTCAGGAGGGAAGGAAGGACAGACTAGCAAGACACAGCTGAAAACGGCTCCTTAGGAGGCCATGGCAGGAGCCCCAGGAGGCGCTGTGAGCATGGCTGGTCACCATAAGGAAGGCAGACGTGATTTGAAGGATTTGCTGATAGATTCTCAAGGATATTGCATTTTTGTAAAAATCATCCCTAATCTAGCTGGTCAAAAAAAAAGCATCTCCTCGCTGTCCCATTTTCAGTCTCTCACTAGGCATTATCTTTCATATTGTTCTTCATTGCTTTGGCTATTGGCGTGTCTTTTTTCCTTTCTGCGAATTGCTTATTGCATATTGCTTACAGTATATTGCGTATGCTTTACATTTTTTTCTATTTGGGGGTTGTCCTGTAATTGATTCATGAGGCCTCTTTGTCCACAGAGATAGTAACTCAAGTACATTCATTTACTTAAACATGTATAATCTTGAGACAGTAACTCAAGCACTTTCATTTACATGAACATATGTAATCTGTACATAGAAATATAAAAATTCTTATGTATTTCTCACTTTGCCTTAGGAGTTTTATCTTTGTATTCCACAGTAACATATTATCTTGCTTTTAATATGGACAAATTTTATTACGTTTTGTAGTTTCCAAATGATGCTATCTGTGTTTACTAAAGTCTTCTCCATAAAAATTATGAAATTGTTCAAAATTTTTCCTAGTGATTTTATGTTGCATTTTTTCACATATTTGGCCCTTTTAAAATTTACATTGGAGTCATGAATGAGTTGGGATACAGTTTAATTTATTTTATTACTTACTAACAGCTTGGTCCTCCATTATGTAAAGTACACATCATGATTTTTGCACTGATTTGAAATACCTACTTTGTTATACAATAAATTTATTCATTCTTGGTACCCAGTTATATTCTTACCCTCAAATTTGACTGTTTCATAGTCACTTTATAGTTAATCTTGTGTCTATTGGGGTAAGTATATCCCCATGAATCTCCTGTTTTAGAAGTTGCCTTTAGCGATGTCTGCGTGTTCATTCTTACAGCAAAATTTAGAATGGTTGTCCAAGTTGCAAACTTTGTTGTTCAGACTTTGATTGGGATTGCTGAATCTTAGAAATGTCTGTCTCGATTTGTTTAGGGAAAAATGTACCTGTTAAAATTGTTTGATAAGTGTTATGCTTGCGCTGGAAACCACAAGCAGCTTGCAAGAGGCTGCTAACCTCCAGGTGGTGATGAGAACCCGTGCAGTTGCTCTGTGGAATACAAGCCCAGCAAGCTACTTCCATGTGGATTGCAACCAAGAAAGCCCCACAGAGGAGTGACACTCTAACACATGGGTCACCATGAGTCAGGAGTCCACTAGATGGCCACTAAGAGCAACAACAAGACAACATTATTGCTACTATCAACAGTAATACGTTGCATTCTGGGGAATTTCCTCATTATAGTCTTGTCTTCTCTCTGCCAGACACACACACACACACACACACACACACACACACACACACACACACGGATTTGCAGGGCACTTTCTCCTGAACTTAAGCTTTCTTCTTTTATTCACTCGCATTATCTGTTCCCCAGAGTATCCGTTCTAAATCTTAATTCCCAGAAGGAGACTGTACATAAAAAGCACCAGATTGGCCTTCCCCAGCTGTAGCCCTGCAGCTCATCGTGGGACTGCATAGGGAACAAGCCACCAGGCGCTGTTTTCCAGTCTGAAACTTATTTCATGTGAACACACTTTTGTTTTACAACACACTTTCCAAGTTTATGGGCTTCTTGCTTGAGCCGCTTGTTCCAATTGCATCTACTATTTCATCAAATACGGTCAAGAAACCATGAGAATGAATTGCTGTTCCCTGCGAGCAGACACAGCCAGGTCGCTGTAAGATGGCTTTCCTTTTCAGCCCTTCTGAATTGTAATACGTTTCAGAGGCCAAATTCTTCAGGGAAGCATTATGACTATTTAAGGTCTCCAAACTTTATGCTTCAATACGAAAGGCCTAAGGGTGAGGATTTTAAATGGACGAAGTGGAGAAATTTGCACTTCCTTAAGCAAACATATAGCATTTCCTTCCATGTGTCAGAAATGAAAACAAAAAATACAAACTAATTTGTCATGAAATTTTCCCTTTTATAATTCCCTCTTCGGTGCTTTTTCAACCTAACAAGTCATATTTTCTCTTCTCTTGTGTCAGGTTTATAGCTTTGCTGGTCACAGTTTCAATAACCATGATGGACGATCTTCGGTTCTATATATCATGTACACGTACTCCGCTTAAAAGTATCTTTATGTTCACAGCTTGCTTTTTGTCACCTGCACAATCCCTCCACCCCACCACATACGCATATGGAGTTATATTATATGCACGGAGAGCTTTGGGGAAAGCTCAGATTTAGGGACATTAAGTAAGCAGAAGAGGATAGCTGCTTATTTGGGCTGAGCCTGACCTCACTATGAAATGAGAAAAATTGTCATGTTTACGACTCAGGGCAAGTCAATAATATATTGGCATTCACATGTGGAAATGCATTTACTGCCCAACATGGGGCTGCAGCTTTGTTTTTCTCTCAAGCGGTCGTTGGCACCTAAGTAGGAATTGCTTGTCTTCTTTTTGTCCCTTTCTTTCTTGTTCTTCCTTCCTTTTTTTCTTTCCTTACTTCCTTGTGCTCTTCCTCTCCTTCCTCTATTTCTTCCTTCATCCCCCCTTCTTCTTTTCTTTCTTCATACTTACTCTCCACTCCCACCCACCCCACCCCCTTTTTCCTTTCCTGAGCCCTGAGTAAACTTTGTGGGATTTATAGCATTTATGTGTAGCATAAAAAGGATTTCTCCCCAGATAACTAAAAATATTATTCCCTTTACCCTCCTACTTTCTACCCTGTCTTTGCCTGGCCCATGCTTCAATATACATGCCCAGTCACACATTGAAAAACAAAACAAAAAACCTATATGGTTGGATAAATGTTATTTGCAGCGAATGCCTAAAACTATGGTCCTATTGAGTTCTTTGGAACCTGAAGTACCATTTGCTTTTCTTGCTATAATGCCTTATTAAACCTCTGTAAATTACAGAAGAGAGGAAGGTTATGTGGGATCTGATTTACTGTGGGGAATACTGAGAAGGGAAAATAGATACATATCACTACAGTCATTGAGAATTAAAAAAACCCTAGGAAACACCTTACCACGAACGTCGTCATGATTTTTACATTCGGTCAGGTACAGATCCATGGTTCCCAGGCTATAAGCCTTCATTTTCCTTATGTCTATTTTTGTAATGGCCCCATTCAAATAGAACCTGAATCAGGAAACAACATAGAACATCTCTCCACCTCTGCCCTTCGCCCCAATGTGTTCTTGAAATTAGATTTCTCTTCCTCCTTTTCCTAGTCTGTACTTGTGGGGTGCTGGGCCATCACCCCACCTCCCTCAACCACATCTTTCGCCTCCTCCTCGTTTTTGGATTAACATTGTTTGGATTGTGTAGGCTGTTCTATGACTGACCACCCTCCTCCTCCTC
This sequence comes from Echinops telfairi, assembly GCF_000313985.2. Taxonomy (NCBI): domain Eukaryota; kingdom Metazoa; phylum Chordata; class Mammalia; order Afrosoricida; family Tenrecidae; genus Echinops; species Echinops telfairi. Next base: position 70,022,833 of record NW_022111324.1, read on the forward strand.
TAACCCAGCATCCCAGTGGTCAATGGACCGTCAAGAAAGAGCAAGAGGCCCTGGGAAGGACCCCAGCCATGGCAAATCGTCTCTGCTGGCTGTTCTCACTCTTGATTTTGCTAACCAAATACAAAGCTTATGAAAGGGGTCAGGGCAGCCATCAGAATCCGAGCAGACTTTAGCGAACAGCAGAAGAAACCACCAATTAAAAATCATTAGTTTCTTAATTTGCTTGGCCCTATGTGATTCTAAAGAGCAAGTAGGGATGGCTTTTCCACTTTTTATCTGGAGATTGAACACACTGAAGTTTTTAAAGCACAGAACTGCTTGGGCGCCAGGTGGCTGTTGCAAACGGTCAAGTCGATGAGGACTTGTAGTGACCCTTCAGGGCCCTTAAAGGGGTTTCACGGCTGCGACTCCGTAAGGGAAAGAGATCGCCAAGCCCTTTCTCCCACAGAGCAGTCTGCGTCTTCCAAGTGCTCAGCGTTCCGCCGGCCCTTGAGCACTTAACCACTGTGCCACCAGAGATCTCTTCTCATAGGTTACTTCCTGTCATAACATTTCATGTGTCTGTTTTTGTTGCGTTCAAGGAGAGAATTATAATTTTCTTACTACCTGATTTTCACTTTAGGTTGTCATCTGGCCATTTCCCCCCCAGTGCATGTGAGGAAATCGTTCTCCTGAGCTATCGGCTTCCCACGAACACTGAGAAGATGCGGGGCTCAGAGGCCACACTTGTCTCCAGAGAGCATAAAGCAAAGCAAGACTTGGCGGCTCCCCAGTTCATTGGATCTGAATTGAACCAGGGCTTCTTCCCAGGCATCCACGATCATCCCCTGCTCGACATGAGGCATAGAGTTATTAAGAAAGCTGATATTAGTGCAAGTACTGATTTTTTTGAGAACAGCTAATTAGAGTCCATCATGTAGCTTAAGAAGCTAGAATTCTGGTTATCTAAGTAATTTCTGTTTTTAAAAAGTTGTTGTATGTGGGTAAGACTACGTGATCAGGAAGCATAGATTCACTAATGTTAACATTAATTTCTTCAAAATGGATACTCAGGGATGGACTCGGGGTCCTTGGTTTATCTGTTTGTGCCCTTGTTAAAATATCACATTCCCAGTGTATAGAGTCTAGATTTACACAGACAGAACCATTTAGAGAGTAGTTCTATAGTAGGAGTCATCTGTTAATCTTCGTGTCTGAATGCTGTTTGTGCTTAATAAATATATATTAAGTTAAAATGTATAACTCAGAAAATAGCTGATCAATTTCATCTGTTTTGTTGTGTTTTTTTTTTTTAAAATCTTTGCCATGAATATATGGTCAATGGGAGTTTCTGGGAAGCACAAGTTCTCTGCTACTAATAGAAAAGTTGGTGGTTCGAATCCATCCAGAGGGAGCTGTAAAGAAAGCTAGTGATGGTTGTTTAGAAAGATTGCAGCAAAAAAAAAAAAAAATAGAAAGATTGCAGCTGCTGTAAACCTTGTGGCACCTAGTCCTACTCTGACATACACTGGGTCGCCCTGAGTCAGCTCCACTTAACAGTACTTGTGCTTGTTGATTTAGGGGTAAAACAGTTTGTTGGTTGGTTTTGGTGATTCAGCAATCAAACGATTGATTTCCGTGTGAGAGATTCAGGTCTGATTCCTATACGATGCACCTCATGTGCAGCCACCACCATCTACTGTTAGAAACAAGTGTTGCTATGATGCTCAACAGGCTTCAGGGGAGCTTCCCGACTAAGATGGAGTAGAAAGAAAGACCTGGTGGTTCCTGCTGAAAAGCAGTCAGTCACTGAAAACCCTGTGGACTGCAATGGCTTCGGATGCAAGGAGGATGCATGTGTTTATGGCATGGTACAGAAACTGGTGGTGTTTTTTTCTTTTCTGTTTCGCCTGGGGTCATCATGAGTTGAGATTCACTCACTGTCAGCCAACAACAACATAATAAATAAGACATTGCTCAGAAAGAATCTAAATTATGGGAATGCTTCAATTCCATTAAGATAGTGCACATTTTTAGTCCATTTCCTGATCAGTTTAATTGTGAGAAATTCATCAACTGGCTTCTAAGCCTCGTTAGGGCCTTGTGAACTCTTTCATTCCCTACAACTGGTACAGGGCTGCACCCACAGGAGGCGGTATGAAGCTTTGTAGGAAAGACAAAGCTTTATTTTCTGGTTTATAGTTTTTGAGCACTATTGAGGAAAAAAAATGAACACGAGAATGTAAAGCTTACTTATTGTTAACTAATTTATATCTACATTTTTTTTCTTTTTCACCATAGATTGGATGTTTTCTGAGTATAGTCTCCAGTTTAGAACTAGAAGAGTTCATACTCTTTTTAAACATGTTTTTGCTTACTTTTAAACTTACCTTTGCTTACTTTTATATGGGCATTAACACTTCATACGCATAAGCGAAACTAAAGAAATTTCTTGCATGTTTGAAATATTGAGTTTAAAATAAAATTTCTACATCATTTTTGGGGGTATGTATCTAATGGAATTTTATATGCCGTAGTAATTTTCATATATTATCGTCCATTACAATGATTAAAGAAGTCTCCTTACAATGATTGAAAAATTTACATTATGAAAGTAAGTAAAAAAGTATTGCTACTAGGGCTCCAGTTAATATGTGTGCAGATTATTCCACACGAATGTGTTTACACATGTCCCTGAGATCAGTGGAAGACTGCAGACAAGTTCTCTCGGCTGTCCTCATCTTATTAGACTGTCTTCAGAAAACTAAATGCAATTCAAGTAGCACCTTCTGAGAAGCTCTAGTGGGCCAGTTCAACTGAAGATGGAGGGAGGGGGTGGGAATGGGGTCAGCTCTGAAGGCTATGGTGCCCGATTTGCAGGCGGGAGGGGGGTTCTGAAAGAACAATCTTTTTTTATTTTTTTAAGCGCACAATATGCTCCTGGAGGCTTATTAGGAAGACACATTTTTAAAAATCATTTTATTGGGGGCTCGTACAATTCTTATCACAATCCATACATGCATACATTGTGTCGAGTACATTTGTTGCCCTCATCATTCTCAAAACATTTGCCTTCTACTTGAGCCCTTAATATCAGCTGCTCATTTTCCCCCTCCCTCCCCCCTCCGCCCTTCCTCATGAACCCTTTACAATTCATAATTATTACATAATTATTACAATTCATAATTACAATTCATAAATTATTATTTTGTCATATGTTACACTGTCCGACGTCTCCTCCCGCCCTCTTCTCTGCTGTCCATCCCCCGGGGAGGAGGCTATATGTAGATTCTTGTAATCGGTTCCCCCTTTCTACCTCACATTCCCTCCACCCTCCAGGCATCGCCCCTCTCACCACTGGTCCTGAAGGAGTCATCTGTCCTGGATTTCCTGTGTTTCCATTTGCTATCTGTACCAATGTACGTCCTCTGGTCTAGCCAGATTTGTAAGGTAGAATTGCGATCATGATAGTGGGGGGTGGGGGGCATTTAAGAACTAGAGGAAAGTTATATGTTTCATAGTTGCTACCCTGCACCCTAACTGGCTTATCTCCTCCCCACAACCCTTCAGTAAGGGGGTGTCCAGTTGCCTACATATGGGCTTTGAGTCTCCTGTCTGGACTCACCCACATTTACAATGATATGATCTTTTGTTCTTTGATGCTTGATACCTGATCCCTTCAACACCTTGTGGTCACACAGGCTGGTGTGCTTCTTCCATGTGGGCTTTGTTGCTTCTGAGCTAGTTGGCCGCTTGTTTATCTTCAAGCCTTTAAGACCCCAGATGCTATATCTTTTGAAAGCCGGGCACCATCAGCTTTCTTCACCACATTTGCTTATTCACACGTTTGTCTTCATGATCATATCAGGAAGGTGGGCACCCACTCTTATGATTTTTAGTTCTTTGATGTTGATAACTGGTCCCTTCTACACATTTTTCTTCAGCAATCATGTCGGGAAGGTGTGCATCCTGGAATGCCAATTTAATGAAACAACATGTTGTTGCATTGAGTAAGTGCTTAAGAAAGTTGAAAACAGGCAAGAAAAAGCCCAAGGAAATTGTACAGAGGATTTGTTTTTCCTGTCTAAACAAAGCACCTCCTTATTCGTGGGAATCAGGGCTGTCGTACAAGAATTTCATTGTGAATCCGTCCTACTTAACAGCCCTGATCTTGCCCCCTCAGACATATTTTGTTCCTAAAACTCAAAGAACAATGAAAAAACAAAATAAAACATGATGTGAAGGCCTCCAGGATGCCACACGTGCCATTTTGACCCGGTGTCAATTGAAGAGCACAGGATCCTTTGGGGGAAGGGCTAGAGCAATGGCAACCTTGCCATCAGAAGTATATCCACCTGTGAAGAATGTTAACAACGTGCATAGACTTAAACGGAGGATATGTTGAGATGCAGTAGCTTCATATCTTGCTATTTTTGTTTAATAAAGGTTTCTGTAATTTTGAAGCAATGTTTTTTCACTTACCCTGTATTCCTTTTTTTCCCTTTTTTCTCCTGAGTTTATATTTTCATCCCACTTTCTGATCACCTAAAGGTTGGAGGTTTTCATCCACTGGGCTACAAAAGTCAAGGTCAGCTGTTCAAAACTACCAATCACTCTGTGAGAGAAAGATAAGGTTTCCTAATCTAGTAAATTTTTCCAGACTTAGAAACTCACAGGGCAATTCTAATTTGTCCCTTAGGGTCACTATGACTCAGAATCAACTGGATGTCAGTCAGTTTTAGTTATTATTATTATTTTTTTTTGGTAGAGGTGCCTGGGAAGAAGGACCTAGTGATGTACTTCTAGAAAATAAATCAATGATAATTTTGTGGAGCCCATTCTATTCTGACACAAAGGGTGGGTGGGGACAGGAGAGATGTCAGGTTACAATCAACTCCCCAGCAAAATTTTGAGGTTTGTCCCTCACAGAATTTATCAATGATGTATTTTTTTCATAATTAAAAGTCTTTTTTAGCATCCATCATTCTTTTTAATCACAAAATCATAAAAATGCAAAGTTTTTAAGTTTTTCATATTTTTTATATTAAAATTCAAAATAATCACTTGTCACAGTCAATGAAAAGAAGATACTTATATAATAATGGTATGGTTATCACATAAATTTTTTAACTTGTAAATATTATTTTTGCAACATATAAAATTTTATGGCAAGTGCACATTTTAATAAGGTAGATTTTTGATTTTTCAGTTTGCTGCACTTTTTTTTACCAGAATGAGATGACGCTTAGAATCAATTATACTCTTTTTTCATGCTAATAGAGTAGCATTGAGACATCTCCTTCATAGAACAACGTAGAGGAGGATGAACTCTCTTTGAGTTAAGTCTTGAGAACATGTGTGGGCTGTCAAATAGGATGTGTATGAGTCGAAATCTCGACATTGAGTTGGTTTCATCAAACATTATTTTTAATAATTCATCAGATGGTAATTCAATTAGGTCTTTGATGATTTTCTTGGTGTTTTTGAAGTATACTTCCCGTTGACAAAAGTTGACTGAAGACTCAGAAAATGACAACTACATCTGTGACTCTTTCATGAGAAGTCCTTGTGATGTGATGATTAAAACTAGACTGATAGCTGAGAAGGTGGTGCTTTGAACCAATGAACTATTCAACAGAATAAAAAGAACTGGTAATCTACCCCATAGAGATTATAGTCTAGAAACCCCTCCAGTTACACTGCATCAATTAGACTTGATATTATTTTATCATATCATAACTTGCATGCTCTTCTAGAAATGCTCTCGGGTTGCACATGTTGTTTGATTAATTTGTGGAAACTTATCTTTCATGTAATCAACTGGCAAAAGCAGCCCCCACTGTCAAATAGTCTTTAGTTTTCTTTCTGTAAGAAAGACCACCTTCATATTTCAACTCAAAGGAATTCATTACTTCCCTTCTCTTTTCACAATCATGTCACTTTTGAGTTGAATTTAAAATAAACAGGCATGAAATCCAGGCATAATCTTGTGCCTGGTTATGAAAATGTGCAGCTGTCTTTGATTTTTTTTTAAAGATTGATACTTTTAATGTGCTTGTAGAACTAACACCACAACAAAAACCTACCAACCTCACCTTCTATACCAAGCAGAAATATTTCTTAACAGTGTAAACTATTGTATAAGTATGAATTTAAAAACCTGAGAAAATATATTGCCAACTAAATTCACACTAACAACACAGTTTAGTAAATAGATGTCTTAAGGCAAAGGAACTCATATTAGGGTATTGTAGTGAATTACTTAATATGCTCCTTCCATCCATAGCGTTCCATGTAATTTTTTCCCCTGTAAATCCCCACATCTATGTCAGTCCTATTTTGGAAAGAATCATCTATCATTTTTCAAAACATTATACATCATTTTATTGGGGACTTATACAACTATTATAGCAATCCATGCATCAATTGTATCAAGAACAATTCTACATAGGTTGTCATCTCAATTTCAAAACATTTTCTTTCTGTTTAAGCCCTTGGTATCAGCTTCTCTTTTTTGCCCCCTCCCTCCCACCCTCATGAACCCCTGATAAATTATAAATTATTATTATTTTCATATCTTACACCATCCACTGTCTCCTTTCATCCCCATTATTGTTGTTCATCCTGCTGGGAAGTGGGGGAGGCACAGTTATATAGTGGATTCATTATATTAGGTTTCCATTTCTCCCCCTTCACCCCCTGCATTCCACCTACACTCATGATATTGCCACTCCCACTGATGTTCCTAAGGGGTTTAATTGTCCTGGATTCCATGTGTTGAGAGCTCATGTCTGTACCAGTGTGCATGCTCCAGTCCTACCCCCAATATTTGTACTGACATATTTGTTTTTTCGGGGTCTTCTGATGCCTGATACCTACCTTATCCTGTTGACAAATCGTGATCACACAGGCTGGTGTGCTTCTTCCATGGGCTTTGTTGCTTCCCTGCTAGATGGCCACTTGTTTAGGTTCAAATATTTAAGACTTCAGACACTATATCTTTTAATAGCCGGGCACCACCAGCTTTCTTCACCACATTTGCTTTTGCACCCATTTTGTCTTCAGTGATCATGTTGGGAAGGTGAGCATCACAGAATGCTAGGTTATTAGAATGAAGTGTTCTTGCATTGAGGGAGTACTTGAGTAGAGAGACCCAATGCTCATCTGCTACATTAATGCTTAACATTTAAATATATGTACATAGACCTATATCTCTGTTGTTTTATTTTAATGTATTTACATATATGCATGCCTAAATTTATGCCTCTAAATGTTTTTTGCCTCCTAGTTCTTTCTTATTTCTTTTTACTTTTCTCCTGTCCCCCCGTCATGTTCGACCTTCATTTGACTCTCATTACTTTCACTCAGCTGTGAATATTCACTTCCCTTTGCTCTCACAGGATTCCCTCAGGTGCTGCACTTTTTTTTTTAGTAATTAGAGGACAGAAAAACAAGAATATTAAATGAAAACCACTGTCTCACAGCTACTCTTACCCTAAAATATATCTGAATTAAAAAAATACAAAAATGAATTGGTAATACTTTGTTTCTAATGCCACACCTTACTTTGACCAAGAAATGAAGACAATAACAATACCTTGTAAGCAAGAAAATATAAGAAGCATGCCATTTCCAAGGCCTTGTGGCACAAAATTGAAGACACAGACTATAAAATATGCAGTTTATATTTTGAAGGGCTGAGAAGGCTTGTACACAGATCACTCTAATACAAATTAAGAAGTCATATTTTGTATATTCATCACCCATTTGTTAGTTTGTTGTACTATAGTGACTTATATATTGTTTTGATGCTGGAATCAACGTCATTGGTATTCCAAATGTCAGCCAAGTCACCATGGTGGACAGCTTTCGGCAGAGCTTCCAGATTAAGACAGACTAGGAAGAAAGACCTAATGCTATACTTTTGAAAAGCAGTCAATGAAAACCCTATGAACAACAATGTAATATCATCTGATATCATGCTGCAGAATGAGTCCCCGAGCTTGAAAAGCAGTCAAAATACAGTGGTTGCAACAGTGGACTGCAGCATACTAATGATAGTGGAGATGGTGCGAGATCAGGCAATGTTCTGTACCCTTGTATATGGAGTTATTATGAGTCACAGCTTGCTGGATGACAATTACCAATGACAACATCACCAAGTTGTGCATGTGGGAAGTTTTGAAAAGGAAATAATCAGTTGTGGCTCAAAGAATCAGACCCCAAGGGTGAATGTGTGAGAATGAGAATAGATCTATGCAAACTTATTTTTACTTCCAGAAATTCGACTCCCCAAACCCGTCATCACAACCTTTCTATTTGAATGATAGCACTTCATGTACTCATGTACTTACATTTATACATTTTTAAAGTGAATTGCCCTATTATTAACCTATTTTCTATCCGTGGAGGAAATTGAATCTTGCTTGTTTTCCCCATTTGTGGAGAGTGTGTATCTAGCATCATAATCTGTGGGTTTAATATTTATTGCAGGAGTGTTTTCAAATCAATCTTTCCTCACTGAACTGAGAACACATCGACTTTTATTTCATGAACTCCATTTCAACCAAAAAAAGTCTCTGATGCTTAGTCAGCACACAAAGCTACATTTTATACCTGTCAGGCAGCATATAGATTTTTATAAGGTGAACAATGGTTGCATTTAAGTACTAATGTAGAAATCTTGAAGTCTTCTGGCAGTATTCTTGGGAAACTTAATCCATAAATTTTATTAGTATTAAATGTTTCTAATGGGAGTTGACAAATAGTTGAATGGTATAGATTTTTCCCTACATTTGGCAAAGCGAAAGGGACATTAAAAAAATCTCCATTACACAATAAGAAATGCATTAATGCTCAAGCCCATTCATCTTAATTTTGCACCAATATAATTTAAGACCTTTTACAACTGTTGGTGAAATTACAGTGTGCTTTAGGGAAGTTGCAAAAATTTTATGGGACTAATAAAATTGTCATTGTAATACCATTACAGGGTGTTGAGGCAATATGGATATTTGTATACTTATACTCCCATGCCAAATTGAGAAGAGAGATAGTAAGTTTTATTTGAGACAAATGTTCAACAGGGCTAAGACCCAAGCTTGTTTGATAATGAAACACTCCCTGTTAATGTTAGGTATTAAATTAAATTGAATGTGTGAGCAGACATTTTAATTGACTGCCTTGCTAATGGCACAGATAAACATTCTAAAGGTGTACCTATAAAACGTGTTATTATTGAGATAATCTTGTATTCTATTAGGGTAAATTTCAAAATAATTTTCAGTTGCCTATTTCCTTTTTTAAAGCTCAAGGTTGGCGTCAGAAACAATGCCTGTATCTGCACTTTCATTTTTTAGTACATAACCCAAACTCTCCTGATGCTCCTTAAAATAAACCAAGACAAAACAAACCAGCTGCCATTGAGTTGATTGAAACCTGTGGCAATCCTATATGGCAGAGTAGGGCTACGGCCTACTGGAAGCCGGTTTCAGGACTCTCTTTCAAGGCACTTGTGGGTGGGTTCAAACTACCTACTTGTGTGCGGGTTCTTAACTTCTTACACACTAGGCCTCTGATGGTTTCTTGTTAGATTTTTAAAAATTCTTTTGTGATCTGTGACCTGTATCACCCACCAATAATTTCAGCAAGTTTTTTTTGGAACTTGTTATCCCTGTTGTAGTCTGTGTTACCACTTAACAAGTACCTGTATAACTGTACAGATCTGAAAAGTCTCAATCCACCAAAGTCCACATGAGACATATGTGTCCCACATCATTGTATCAAAACTCATATTGCCTCACAAAGATTCCTTCCATGCCTTCTATTACTGAAAACACATAGTACCAACAAAAACTCAAATAGAAAAATAATTCAGTCATGAATGAGTTAAAAGTTTTTCAAAAACAAGACTCTGAAAAGAGATTAGCCACTGATGCAGGAGGTTAAAATAAACAGCCCTCCTGAAGACTGATACTACTGGGGATGTCAGAAAAAGGAGAAACTAAGAAGAAAGGCCTGGCATCCCACTACAAGATGAGCCATCCAATAGTGGGGTTGTCTAGAGAAACAAATCCTGTGACACCTATGTATAATACAGAGCTTTATATAGATGAAAAAAATTATCTATAAAGAATGCATCCTACCCCAGTCCAACTCAAGTTCTTAAGTCCACTGCTTAGTCCCTCATAAGTCCCTCTTCAGAGTCAAGTGGTAGCTGCCCAGTGATGCGGAAGGTGAACCATGATGCAGGGAGATCGCAGGCCAGTGGGTGCAGATTCCTGTGAATCTAATGTTGGTGGGAACATGACAGGGCCCCGATAGCTCTCAGGGTCAGTGACTGGAGTCCCAGCAGGCAGGAATGTGAAGTTGTAGAGATAGGAGAAAGTTTCCAGTTTCCTTGCTTATGAGAAGGCCATATCCCCACAGAAGCATCATCAGATGGGTGACCTGATTGACAGGTTGGATCCCACACCTACATGTCCATACATCTTCAAGTTGGCATAAAATCTAACCACGAACAACAGTGGTCCAACCCCAAACTGATATGGGGATGGCACAGGCTGGACAGTAAGGATTCTTTTCCTTTGTGCACAGGGTTCCACATGAGTGAGGAGCTGCCTGGACAGCAGCTAACTGCAACAGCACAAAAATGGTTTAAAACTGAACTGTTGGCCCGGTGGTTAACAGTTCAGTACCTCCAGGTTCCTTGAAATAGAGCAGAACCAGAGAAATTGCTTTGCTTAAAGGCCATTTCCTTAGGGAGTTTTCACCAGACAACCTGGTTGAAATTATACCCTTTCTCTAGTATTCTCTATCTCCTCTCCTAACTTCTTTGTCTCCAAAAGATTTACCATAATCCCATAGATAATATGTATTGGTTTATTCACGAGAATGCAAGCTTCATGGGGGCCAAGTTTCTTCTACTTTATTCACTTTTTATTCCACAGTGCTAAATGAGTTCCAGCGCAGACTACTCGCTTTGTCAAATTGTTGACTGAACACGTTATTGAATGAATGAATGATGAATAGATGAAGGAAACCACACCATGTATCATTCTGTGCTTGATAGTACTTTGTATTAGTAGACAGATGAACTGTACTTTTGGGTTACGATAGGCAGGAAATGTAATGCTCCTTCTTGCAGATAGAGAAGTGAAGCAGTTTAGGTTGTTTTTTGCATTATTGAGTAATTCAGCCTATTACTTCCTGGGTCATACTACAGCTATGATAGAATGATCATGAATAGTTTTCAAGATGGATAGATACAATCATAAGAGTATTGGGCATTGCTACTGTGTGGCTGATAGAACAAAGAGTTCCTCAAATAACCTTTGCCAGTAACCCACATACTATGTAGTATACATTACATAAATTAGACTCACCTCGATTCTTATAATACAGCAATGGTTTTTCTCATGGTAGTTTTCTAGCTCAGATCTTCAACCCTGATTTTCCATACAAAAATATTTTGATCAAGAGAAGTCATTCATTCTTACACATTATTTAGGGCTTGGAGGAGTACTTATGTACAGTGGTCTGTTTTTTTTATCATTTTATTGGGGGCTCGTACAACTCTTATCAAAATCCATACATGCATCCACTGTGTCAAGCACATTTGTACATTTGTTGCCATCATCATTCTCAAAACATTTTGCTTTATTTTAATAAATGTTTTGTTTTGAGATACTTACTTTAGGGTCTTGCAAATCAATGTTTTAGAAAGATTAATGCAAGAATAGTTTAAATGAAATAGAGATTAAAGATGGTCCCAATGGCCAACTTTTCAAAATGATATTAGCTACCACTCCTCTCCTTATGATGCTTCCTCTTATCCCAGGGTTCTGCAGTTCATGGCAGCATCTCAAAGACTAACAAACCATTAAGGAGATGCTTGTGGGGATTGATCAGGCCAACATCTCAGTTCAGATGTCTGTCTGGAGGACCTTCCTCATCCATACGGCTGCCAAGGCTGGTGCATTAGATCAGGAGATAGGCCATAACTCTAGTCCCAAGGACCAGAGGTGAGGCAGAGGCAAACCAGATGGAGGATCTAGAGCAAGAAAGTGAAAGGTCTGATAGAGAAATCAGGTCTCATTTACTTAGCTACATCAAAAGCAGGCTGGGAGAGTGTCAGCATGACCGCACAAGCTCAGTGCTAGCAGGCTCCGTGTATGGGAACTGGTGTCTGATGGGTGTTAATCACTGGTGACTCAACAGTAGTATTCTGTGTATGGGAGGGAATGGGATGCGAAGCCATCAAGATGGCTTTGATGAAGGTGTGGTTTTTGCTTTCTGCAGACCGTGCCTCGAAGGAAACAAAGTGTGGAAACCGGAATCGTACCCACTAATGAGTTGGGGACTCAAAATATATCCCACTGGGTTCCTGTCTGATTAGCATAACACATAAATTTCTCTGAAATGGGATTATAACCATAGGTGTAGAGGATAGAATTTACAACATCACATATGGAGGATTTGGGCTAGAAGACCCATTAAGTAATTAAGTATATTTTTGTCAATGCAAAAACTTAGAAATAGTAAGTGTTGTGCTTTTTGAGAGCAAACTACATGGGGCCTAACTGACAATAGAAACTCACATAATTAGACAACCACCTCAGGGGGCAACGGGTTGGGGTGAAAAAGGAGAGAAACAACTCAGGAAAGAGGGTAGGAATGAATGTACAACTTGAAGAATGTGGTCAATGCCACTGATTTGTACATAAAGAAACAGTTGAATTGGTGTGCATTTCACTATGGGTATCCTCAACAACAATAGCAAAATAAATAAAAGTTATTATCAAAAGAGGGGAATAGAAGATAGGGAGAAACAGTTATATAGGTAGGAGGGAGACATCTTAAATGATAATTAAAACGTATATAAAATCCAAAGAACGTGAAAAATTCCCAGGTCTACCAGAAACTAGGAGAGACATGGAAAATTCCTCCTCTAGAGCTCAGAGGCAAAGATGTGCATTTGGACTTGTAGCCCCGAGAATCATAAGACCAAACAAAAACAAAGAACTCTACAGAAATATAAATTATTATAATCACAGCTAATGATATGCCTACATAAATTGAGATCTATTTATGTTCCAGGAAAACATTAAGCACCTTATACTATTATCACATGGAATCTTCACTTCTATCATGTGAAGTAGAAGCTGTTGTATTCATTTTACAGTTTGGGTGCCTTTGATTACCAAGTCTTTAAGATCATGAAACATCTTTATTATTTCCATTTTTCCTATCATGTTCTGGTTTAGAGCTTTGTTCCACAGCAGCATAGGTTGTCAGGCTTGCTTTTTCAAAAGCTCTGAAGGGACTCACTTGGGCCTTCCAGAGCAGCAAGGGGGAAACAAAATACAGAACAGTTGATCCCAAGGCATGCTGGCTCCATGTGTGCCCAAGTAAGACAATGATCTATATGGCTTTCAGTGGTGCTTTTTCTTAAGTCAATTGCTAGGCCTTTCTGCCCTCTGGGTCCCTTTGTTGGATTTGAATCTCCAACCTTTTGGTTTGCTGCTAAATGCATTAGTCATTTACATCACTCAAGAATCCCAAGAAGAATGAGCACTATTTTCAACTGAATGCTTTTCTGTGATGTTTCACCCAATATCATGGGTTGAAAAATCTGTGAATCCCTCTTGTGCATGACTCGTTTTTATTTCAGGGTTCATTTCAATGTTTCTTTCAATCTGGAAAAGCACGATTTGATTTCTAAGGAAAAAGAAACCAATTGCTTTAATAAAAAACATTATGAACAAGGTGCAGAGGGTCTCTTGGATAACAAATGGCTCTTATAAGACAACATTGTGGTGAATTGCATGTAAATGGTTCAGAAACTTGTAGATTAAATTTCTCTGGAAACACTCAGTGGCTTCTAAAATTAATCGGGGGGGAAACCTGGGCAATGTGTGTTTTAGGCTTTGTACTCCACTCCCACTTTTTTCACTCTGATTTTATTTTCTTCTGTGAAACATTTCCTATGGTTATTCCATCTCTTCTGGTCAGGATGTTGTCAAGCAGACCTGTCATTTATCCCAGTGCATGTTGGGTGGGCAAATATCATTATCTTTCCCCCATATGTTTTGTTTTTTAATTTTGGAAAAGTACACAAATAAAAAGGAAATTCAAAATCTTTACAATGATTCTGCATCTTGTGGGAGTCCATGACTATATTAGGCTGGGTTTTCTAGGCAGTCCACAATTATATTAGGCTAGGAGATATATATGTAAAGTTTTTATCAGGGAAGAAATTTACATCGAAAGTATGGCTCACAGAGCCAGAGAGGCTATGCAATCTGGCTCATTTCTGCAGCTCAGATGCTGGTTTGAAGAGTCAAGAAGCAAAGCAATGCTGGGCTGTGACAGGAGCTGTGTTGCTGGCAGCTGGTGGCTGCAGATAGGTGATAGCTATGAAAGGTAAACAGGTGTAGCTCCGGGTGGTTCCAGATAGTTGTAGCTATGGATGCAATGGCTGTGGTGACACCCACACAAACAAGACCAGGGAGAGAGAAAGAAATCCCCTTGTGACCTTACTTATAGTAGACTCAATACACTACAGTCCAAAGGTGGCCTCATCAGGCTGCAATACTTGGCCAGTAGGGCAAGTCCTTGGAAGTAAAGCCCCACTGACAAGCTGTAGTTGTCACAGAAAATTGGCACCAGGATGACTATTATAGTCTACCCCTTGTCACCTGTGTATATCTCCTTAATCATATGTAACCTCAAAGCAAAAACAATAATAAAGTCATAGTTGCTCCTAACATCATACAACTAACATGCATACAACCGAAGATGCACTAACTTCATTTAGATCTAATATTTTATTAGGAACAAAACATATACATTGCGTATATGCAAAGAGGATATGTTCATAGCAATTATAATCCTTATTTCCTCACTTTTGCAACTAGTCATATGGCTGTAGCTGCTTTATAGGACTACCTTCTTTCACCACCTGTTCTGTATTCTCTTTACCCTCAGCAAGTACCTCGGTTCATCATTGTTGTCTCACAGGTTGACCCGAACCTTTGGCCCTGAAGAGTCCGGGCCATTAATAGTCATGACAGATTTGAGATGCTATAATTTACCACTTGTTTTATTCATAGGACACGGAAGCACTAAGAGATGACCTAAACCATCTCCTGAATTCCAGATCTATTCTTTTTTACTGCCACTATATAATGCCAATCAAATAACCTCTTGGTATTCACAGGATCAATCGCACCATTCAGGACAATAGCAGCCTCATTTACCTGTTGATGCAGAGGCATGAGGTGTGCAAAATGTCCTGGAGACATTTTTAACTGTCAATTCAATGGGATCAGTGCTGTGTCACCAGGTGGGTGACACAGATGGGTTCCTCCTTTTGGAACTAGGACCTCCAAACCTGAATAACTAGGGCCACCAGGGCACAAAGCAAAAATGCTACAAGTGGCTTCTGAGGAGTAATAGTGAGGGTCAGTCTCATTTCCATCCCTTGGTTTTGGATTCATAAATCCTGGCTATTGGATACACAGCACCATATTGGCTGATGATTCAGAGCACACACAATGTCTGTTTCACTCATACGGAAACCCTGCCCATGTACTCAATGTCATAAATCCATATGAAGCAGGTTATTCTGATTGCCACTAAGTCTCTGCTGTCCATTACATTAACCACACCCACCTCATCTCTTGTTAGTTAAGGGCTGCCACATGTCCTTTACCACCATGGACCCAGTCAGCCCTACTGTAGGAAGTATATTAATTTAATTTCAGCAGTCTGGTGCACATACAATAGTAATCATATATGTCTTCAGAGATGCTGAGGCTCCCTGTATGAATTTGTTTCTTACTGTTTTGGTAAAAAGTGCATCCTTGGGGGACTCTATTTTTGTGTCTATGAGTTTATTCTGATAAATCCACTCTTGCATACCAATTGCCCTAAGCCTTTGGATGCCTTCTTCTACACTATAACAAGGTAGGTCAGGTAATTCACGTTGACTTTGTATAGGCCATCTCACAGCCTGCGCTTCAGTGAACCAACCACATAAATTAATAAACTCCTTTTTAAAATGGTGAGTTGAAACAAATGTAGAACTGTGCTGAGTGGGCCCACATCAACACATTTAGACTGATCCAACCTAATGCTGCTTGCACACCATTAGTAGATGTTCCCACACGTGTTCTCTAGGTTTCTCTCTATACTAATTAGAAAACTACAGCAGTCTTTACAAGTATAACATACTTCCTGCGTCACCAAACGTATCTCACATTTAGGAACTGTCTGAGACTTAATTCTAGTTATAGGTCTAGAAGCAATAATAGGGGGTGAGAATGTTTCTTAAGGCTTTCAGCACTATCTTGAAAGGCATCTGTCCAAGGCAATGCTCCAGATGCAGCCTCACGTCGCATCTCAGCTAACACAGGATAGTATCCTCAAATGTGTGCTAATTTACTGAGAGTGGCTTAATCTCTTTAGGTGGGAAGGATGGGGGTATTGACTGCGGTGGCTCAATAACTCCAGGGGCTCAATGTCCCCATCTTCTTGATTATCAGCTCATGTGTTCTCATCCCATGTTTCAGGTCCCATTTCTGCCCAATAAGCTACCTCATCTTAGCATCAGACGTCTTTCTAGCTTGAGAATCCAGCAGGAATTGCAATTTAGCTACTCCTATGACAAGACTCTGGATTTGTTTTTGACAATATAAACTTTATTACTAGATGAGAGTAGACTTTCTTTTGTGACATCTTGTGTGTACCATTTGAGTGGTGCTTCTACAGTCCTGACCTCATCTCATTCCTTTAGCATGTTGTCTATCGTAAGGAGTGCCAGTTAACCAGTCCCCCTATGCTTTTCATACTGACAAAATTGTTGAAAATATCAAACTGGGAGCCTCACTTGTCACTATCCCTTCATCTATTGGTGGTGATATTTGGGATAGTAGCTTTTCCACCTCTTGCCATGGATTAACAATGTCCTCTTCACTAGTAGTGACAGAGTTACCCATGCTAGCAGAGGCAGCATTCTCGGCACCTGTAGGCCTAATCAGACTTGAGAACCAATTTAGAAAATCATTTTTATGATTTTGTTTCTCAAGAATCACTCCTGGTACTAATTGTATTATATTAAGTGATAGATGATAGATAGATAGATAGATAGATAGATAGATAGATAGATAGATGATAGACAGATAGATAGATAGATGATAGATAAATAGATGATAGATAGGTGGTAGATAGATGATAACTAGATAGCTAGCTAGCTAGATAGATAGGTAGATAGATAGATGATTCAATGTCAGGATAATAATTTTTGTCGAGTGTGGCATGTGGCTCATAGAACCAGAGAGGCTAACTAGCCTAGCTCACTTCTGTGGGTCAGGAGCCAAGGAGCAAGGCAAGGCTGGGCAGTGGTGGCAGCTGTAATATTGGAAGTGTGTCAGGGGGCGGCTGCAGATGGATAGCCTTCATGAGCTGTGAACAGACCCAGCTGAAAATAGCAGAAGCAAGCAGCTATGGATCACCACAGCAAGAAGACGAGAGAATACCCCTCATTGTCCTTACCACACCCGACAGAGACATTATCAAGAAGGCAACACTGAGCAAGAAAGGTAGGAACCTCAAGCAGCTATCAAGGCAAATTGACACCAAGTTCTCTATCACAACTATCAAGGCATTTCACTGATAAAATATGTGAGGTTCTTATCTCTCTTGTTTTAATTCTAATGCTAAAAGATGAGGTGGGGATATTCATGAATCTAGATTTAAAGATTTTTAGGAGGAACTTTTATCCAATGTATTTTTAATGCTATTATGGTAAAATGTAAATAACCCAATATTCACTAATTTAACAATTTCTACATGTATAATTCAGTAACAAGCATGTTGCTGCTATTAAAGGTTCCTGCAGAGACAATTCACTAGCTCCAAATTAGAAAAAGATACATTTTATTGGAAGGGGAAGAAACCAAAAGCAACCCGGCATTACGTGATAAGGTCCAGTTCAAAATAAAAACATAGAGAATGCGCACTTTTCACTTTGGGATTCACACCCTGGGGGAGTCTCATACAGATGACTTACCTTAATTTTAGAATAACCAGAGGACACAATTGTTGACCATGAGGAAGTAAGCAGAATAATAAGGTTCTTGAAGCCTTAGACCAGTCTCAGAATATCTCTGTTGACTAACAATAGAGCAGGAACTAGTCTTTCCGTCACTATCAGGCAAGACAATAAGAGATGATTCTCAGAGTTATCTAGCTCTCTCAGGTGACATCCATATCTCACCTATTTGCCGCTGAGAACTGTAGTGGGTTATAAAAATTCCACAGAGATTGCATTAAGCAAAACTTAAGCTAACTACATTAAGTAAAGTAACTTGGATACAGGTACAATGGATCACATTCTTCATGTTGTGCAGTCATTGTTATTGTTGTTAGGTGCCTTTGAGTCAGCTCTGACTCAGCAACCTTATGTGCAACAGAACGAAACGATGCCCAGAGCAGAAGGAAGCGCTGCGGGTCCTGCATCACCCTCACAATTGCTGTTATGTTGAGCCCATCACTGCAGCAACTGGGTCAATGAATCTGGTGGGGGGGCCTTCTTTTTTGCTGTCCCTCTACTTTATCAACTATGATATCCTTTTCCAGGGACTGGTTTCTCCTGACAACGTGTACACAGTACGTGAGATGAGTCTGCGCGATCTTGCTTCGAAGGAGTGTTCTGGCTGTATTGCTCTCAGGACAGATTTGTCTGTTCTTTTGCAGCCTAAGTCACTATTCTGCACCAGCCCCATAATTCGAACGCACCGGTTCTTCCTCCAATGAAAATGCCATAACTTGTGTTAGGCACACCTTAGTCCTCAAAGTAACATCCTTGTTTTTCAACACTTTAAAGAGGTCTTGCGCAGCAGATTTGGCCAACGATACATCATTTTATCTCTTGAACACTGCTTCCATGATCATTGATAGGTAGGAATAGGGGAATAGGCCTGTCCCCCAATGACTCATAGAATAGCAAGGAATCACAAGCTAAGCCCATAAAGAAGCAATTTCCTATACAACTTTCCTCTAATTCTTAAATGCTTCCTCTCTCCGACTATCATGATCCCAATTCTACCTTACAAATCTGGCTAGACCAGAGGATGTACATTGGTACAGATAGCAACTGGAAACACAGGGAATTCAGGACAGATGACCCCTTCAGGATCAGTGGTGAGAGTGATGATACCGGAGGGTGGAAGGAGGTGGGGTAGAGATGGGGAACCGATTATAAGGATCTACATATAACCTCCTCCCTGGGGGATGGACAGCAGAAAAGTGGGTGAAGGTAGACATCATACAATGTAAGACGTGACAAAATAATAAGAATTTATAAATTATCAAGGGTTCATGAGGGAGAGGGAAGCGGGGAGGGAGGGGAAAAAAGAGGAGCTGATACCAAGGGCTTAAGTGGAGAGCAAATATTTTGAGAATGATGAGGGCAATGGATGTGCAAATGTGCTTGACACAATTGATGTATATATGGATTATGATAACAGTTGTATGAGCCCCTAATAAAATTATTTTAAAAAACCCAATTTCCTAAGAGTTCAGGCATTCAGAAGAAGGCTATGGGAAGAATATGTGCAGTAGCAATCAGGTATATCATATGTCATATGCATGCTTGGAGCATGTCCACTAAGAGCCCACCAACACCCAACCATGACCTCAACATGCACGTGGGAGGAAACCAGTAGGGTTGGAGGTGTATATCAGTTTAAGAAACAGAACCATGTGTTCCTTTTTCACCCTCCTTCTCTGGAGAAACCTCTTCTTATCTGTGAGAACATACTATCAAAAACGTTACTTTCACTCATTAAAAAACACTAACTTACTATTGTGCTTTTGCTGTGTTGCCTTCTTTCCATTCTGAGAAGCAAGAACTGAGGAAAGGATCTCAGAATAGATTCAAGTAAGATGAAATTCTTGACAAATCCAATCTTTTGTCCATTTAGTACGATGTTGCCTATATATCCAGCTGTGGGGATTTTTGTTTTCTTTACACTAAATTGTAATTCCTATTGAAGGCTGCAATCTTTGATCTTCATCAGCAAGTGTTTCAAGTCCTCCACACTTTCAGCAAACAAGGTTGTATACAACCATTATCACTATCTAAAATCAGCTTCTGAGAGTCCCTTCAACCCTTACCCAAATGTTGCATATTTCAATAAAAACATGACAGAAAAAAATCATAATTCTAATCCTTAAAAATGGTTTTATATAAATATTCTGCAACGTGATTTAGAGGAAAATTCCTGTTTTCACCTTTGGAACTTTCCCATAAAACTAACCTAATACCAGTTTATGGAAATATAAGTTCATTTTCCTTTTTTTCTGACCTCATCAGAGATAAGAACAGACATGCTTGACACAATGGTTGTATGTATGGCTCATAAGAGTTGTACGAGCCCCCAATAAAACAATTTAAAAAAATACAGACTTCACTTACATGGTCGTAGATCTACTTTGAGCGGTAACACTTCCCAGACATTTGACTCTTTCCAAAAGTACAATGCTCACAGTGAGCTTTTCCCCATGAATTCTTCAAGCAATATAGTTGCCTGTGTTACTAAAATATATTAAATCCTTTCCACCTCATGATGTATGCAATTGGGGTTAAAGTCACCTCATCGAGCAAGTGAAAATGCAATGGGCAATATGGTAGCTGCCTTTTGGACTTTAGAATTTACTTAAAATCAAAAATATAAACAAAAAATCTTTGCCATTGTCTAACTCATTGCAAGCCTACAGAAAATAGGGTTAAAGGCTATAATCTTCATGCTACATCTTTTTACCCATGCAGTGGTGGTGGGTTTGAGCTGTTAACATGCTTAGAACTTGAGCTTAACCATGGCACCACCAAGGCTCTGGCTCCTTAGAGATTACTTCGGGTTATTGAATTCACATGGGTCAGTGAAGTGCTCATCAAATCCTCTCCCCAAAGGCAAGTGTGAAGGTGGATGAAACCGAAAAAGGAAACTGCTGCTGGAAATTGACCAAAGCCATAGAATAATCAGAGCCCTTCAGCCTTGAAACACTGCTGAGTAACACCTAAGAATGATCGGAATGTGTGGTCTTGTCTGAGATTTCTCCCATCCAATCTTACTCCATCCATTCCCTGAGATGGAGGGAATGCACCAGGAGACAGAGTTTTACTGCCCTAGTCGAAACAGTACCTCTGGATTTGGAGTAGTAGACAATGACTTTGTTGATTTAAAGCATATATAGATACAATATACAGAGCAAATATGTTTAAAAAGAGGAAAGAGGAAACGGTTCTATTTGAGCAATGATTCTATATTTTATCAGAATTAACTAGTATTAATTTGAAGTCAATCAACTTTTCTTTGGTCTTTCTTATTTATTGTCCAGGTTTCGCATGTGTGTGAAGTGACTGAAAATACCATTGGTTGCACAGGCCCAACTTAGTCTTTAACGTGCCACCTGGGTTTTGTAATGCTTCAAAGAGGCCTGTGGTGGCAGATTTCCCCAACGCAATACACCATTTGATTTCCTGACTGCTGTTTCTATGGGCATTAATTGTATATACAAGGAAAATTAAATGCTTGGCAACATCAATATTTCCTTCATTGTTTATCACCAGGTATTTATTCGTCTAATTATGAGGATTTTTTCAAACAGTTTTATTGGCACTTTATCCATATATCATAAAATTCAATAGTTTAATCATATTAAGAAGAGTTGTACAATCATTACTCCAATAAAATTTAGAACATTCTCTTCTTTATACTCATTGTTATTAGTGTAATTATTTTTTTAATTGTGGCATGCATATACACAACAAAACATTCTCCAATTTAACAACTTCTACATATAAATTCAGTGGCAATGATTAAACTCTTTGTGTAGTACAGCCATTTTTATATACTTTTCCAAATTATTCCACAACAATTAACATAAACTCAATGCCCCCTAAGCAAAATCTCTTCCTCCTTCACCCATGGCAATCATTGGTCAGCGTTGGTTTCTTTCTTTTTTCAGTAGTTTTCTTGCTAGAGTGTTCACATATCATATACTTCCACAGTTAGGTCACTTTAAATAAAAGAATTGTATCTAAATCATCACAATCAGGTCTAGTGCTCTCTTCCCACTTCTGCATTCATTGTTTGCTCCCCAAGCTCCCTCCCCCTCTCCACCCTGGTATCCTTCTGTCTGTTTCTGATAACCCATCGCTTCTGTGCATCCACTCCTCCGTGCTTTATAAATTGGGAAACCTAACAGAAACCATAAAATCAAAACAAAACCAAAATGAAACAGAAAGAATAAAAATACTACTCCTACTAATGTAAAGATAATAATAGTATAAAGATCAAAATAACAACAATATAAAGACAAAAATAAAAATTAAGAAAAAATACCACCAAAATTATTTTAAAAGCCAGAGAGGAAATTCTGCCTTGGAGCAAGTGAGAAATATTTAAGCCTAGAGAAAATTCAAGTTGGGTCATGATGGAGGTCAACTGATCAAATCTCATATTATACCATGGCTCAATCCACCATGGTCACATTTACAATACTCTGTCTGATAGTCAAGTTATTTGAGTCCCTCTCCTGTGGCCAGAGGGGATTTGCCAGAGGCTTAGTCTGACTCGATAGATTTCAGACTCCCAAGGTCCTTCATTGCCTCCTGCAAATGGGTGTTCACATTTTAAGCTCTGATACTTTTCCCTTTCATCATATTTGGATTTTGTTATCCTCATCTTTGGACCACACAGGCTGGTGTGCTTTTTTGATGTGGATTTAGTTGATACTCCCATAGTTGGCTACTTCTTTGAAGATCCTAGACACTATTCCAATTGATAGCCTGGCACATTTTGCTTTCTTCACCATATTTTGTGGTAGCACCTGATTGTTTTGTTTTCTTTATGTTGAGGTGTAATCCTTACCAAAGGATAATTGATTTATTTCAATAATGATTTTGGTGAAGAATATTGAATATATTATTATTCAATGTACAAGAAAAATGATTGTGTTAGTTCAGGTGGACTAGAGAAACAAATCCATAGAAACTCATATGTGTATAAGAGAGTTTTATATAAAGGGTAATTGATCATTAAGAAAGCATCTCAACCCAGTCCAAGCCGATAAGTCTGATATTAGTCCATATGTCTGATACCAATCTATAAAGTCCCCTTCAGACTCACGAAACACATGCAATGACGCCGAATGCAGGACAATCACAGACCAGTGGATAGAAAGTCTTTGGATCCAGTGGCGTTGTAAGCATCTCAGTGCTGGCAGGGGTCTCTACGTGGCTTCTCCGGCTTCAGAAGTCTGGTTGCATCAGGGATAGATCCATGTGGCTTCTCCAGCTTAGGGCACTAGAGTAGTTCCATGTGTCTTGTCAGCAGCAATGTTTCCCAGGGAGTCAGCAGAGAGAGAGAAGCGTCTTCCATCTCCAAGGAAGAAATACAGGATTTCTCAGAATTCTCAGGAGAAGGCCATGCACACATGGAGGCCTCATTGGCTATGATCTGATTGACAGGCTAGACTCCACCCCTTCACTCTAAATCCTCAGATTGACGAATGATTATATAACTACCACAATGATCAACTCTGTATTGGAAGGAGCAGTCAGAACGCTCCTCAGAATTGAGGATGGTGAGAGTTCATCTCATGTACTGTCGGCTTCATTAGAAGTGAGCAGTCCCTGTAGAAAGGTCAACTGAAAACAGAAACCTTCCATGAGATGGATGAATACTGTGGCTGCAGCAATGTACCCACACACAGAAAAGATGGTGAGGACAGAACAAGGCGGGGCTGTGTTTCATTCTGATACATTCCTGTGAACTGGAACATAACAAAAACATACAGCCCAGGTGGTGTAGCGGGTTAAGTTTTGAGTTTGATAACTGTGAGGAACAGAAGGATTTCTCTTAAGTTGTCTCCCCAAAATATGTACCAGACTTAGCTGCTTAAGAGTGACTGTACAATAGGTGATCAGCGAAAGTAGGTCAGAGGTTATTCTTCTTAACATCAGTTATCTATAGTGGCTAGACTATAGTCTGACTCACCCTAAATAAGACCCACTCCCTTCTGATAAGGATAGTGGTGGTCTGTGTGCTTGCAGGAGATACCAGAGAGGGCAAACCCGCCCAAGGGTGACCAAGGTTAGGTAGCCATTATCAGCTGTCTAGATCAAGCAGACACCACTGTTTATCCCACAACAAATGTGGGCACACCCCTAGGTCATCACCCTCCTATTGATTGTATTGCCTATGTTACTACCCCTCCCGGTGACTTAGGTTATTGTCCACTATCAGGGGACTTGCATGCCTCCCAGAATAGTAGTTGTCGGTTTTATTTTATGAGACATCAGAGTGATCAAACCTGTTCTAGAATGAATTGTATTGCCCCTTTTTGTGATGTATGACTCTGTAATCAGACCCCCCTAAAGTGATATGATGCGTGGTTAGCAATAAATAATGAGGCTCCCTGGTTCTCAGGAGGGTGGCTGGCCGAGGGTGACTGGCCAAGGGTGGCCGGCCGAGGGTGGCTGACAGAGGGTGGCTGAGGAAGGTGGGCTGCTTCCCATGAGGGGCTGCTCCCATGAGGGTTCCCCCCATGAGGACCACCAAGCGGGGCGGAGGTGAGCAATGCTACCATGTAATGTGTCTGACTGTATTATTGCATTATCTCTCATGCTCTAGATGACTTTAATATAATACTTATATATCTCAACTGTACAATTGTGCATTACTGAATCCGAGTAGTAGTAATAGTAGTATCAGCGGGTGGGGGCTGGCCCCCCACTCCTCCTCGCCACTTTTAATTTAATACTACAGATAACTACAAGACTGGTTGTTCAAATTCACTAACTGTTCTATGGGGAAAAGATGAGGCTGCCTGCATCTGAAAATTGACAGTCTTGGATCTCTATGCATCAAAATTGACACAATGACAGTGGGTGGTTAGAAATAACTTAGCATGCATTTATTAATCCCTAAGGCAATAACTAAGAAAATAACATTTAAAAAAAAACACAAAAGAAGCATTGAAGAAAGAACACAGGACAAAAATGTAGGAGACACAAAGGGGGAAAATTTAAACAGTGAAAATGTAAATCCTTACAAGGAACTATATGTGACCTCCTCCCTGGGGGACAGACAACCGAAAAGTGGGTGAAGGAAGACGTCGGACAGGGCAAGATATGACAAAATACCAATTTATAAACTATCAAGGGCTCATGAGGGAGGGGGGAGCGGGGAGGGAGGGGAAAAATGAGGACCTAATGTCGGGGGTTTAAGTAGAGAGAAAATGTTTTGAGAATGATGTACAAATGCGCTTTACACAATTGATGTGTGTATGGATTGCGATAACAGTTGTATGAGCCCCTAATAAAATGTTTAAAAAAATGTAAATCCACAGATTTTATTAACTTTGATTGCATTAGTTGTGAATAATCTAAACACCCTAATGGAAAGATAAAGATTGTCAGACTGGATTAAAAATCAAGTATTAATTGTATGCTATCTCTGTGGGATGTATTTTAGATTCAAAAGACACAAATAGGCTGAAAGTAGAAGAATGAAAATTATGTATCATGAAAATAGTAATCATAAAGAGCAAGAGTGATTACACTGATATAAAATTAAATACTGTATGATGAGATATATTACTAGCAATGAAGAGGAACGTCTAGTACATCAGGAATATATTGCAATTACAAACGTACATACACCTAACCACAGAGCCCCAACATAAATGAAGCAGAATCAGACAGAACTGAATGGAGAAACCGATAATTAAACAGTAGTAGTTAGAGAGTTTTAATACCTTTCTCTTCATAATTGGCCGGACAATTAGACAAAAACAATGATCAGCATAGGAACATTTGCTGTACTTTCAAGCAACTTAGTCTTATGTAGAAGAACACTCTACCTAAGAAGGGCAGAAAACATTTTCTCTCAAGCAGATGACAGCATCCTGAAAATCCCAATGAATCCACATAAAAGTTAGTATTAATAAATGAGCTATCAATATACAAAATCAGTTGTATTTTTACATATTGGCTATGACTATTCTGAAATGAAACAGAGAGAACAATTGCACTTGAATTTAACATTACAAATGAGATACTTAGAAATAAATGTAACAAAAAAGGTGTATGTTAAAATAACAAGACATTGCTAAGAAAAATGAAAGAATATCTAAATAAACAAAGGGATATTTCATTTGTTCATGGACTATAAGACTCAATGTGATTAAGGTTGCAATTGGTCCCAAATTGGTATATGAAATCAATGCAATCTCTATCAAAAATACTAACAGATATATTTTGCAGCAATTGACAAGCTGATAATAAAATCTACAAAAATGCAAGCTCAAGAGAGCCAAACTGATTTTGAAATAGAGGAACCCAGTTGGAAGATCAGGGGCAACTGCCAGATTTCGAAATTTATTGTAACACTAGAGCAAAAATGACGGCGTGGTATTGCCGCACTGATGTACTTATAGATCAGTAGAATCAAACTGACAGTCTGGAAACAAACTCTTTTGTGAATAGAAAACTGATTTCAACAAAAATGTCAAGACAGTCAAGGGGAGAGAGTAGTCTTCAATAATGGGCCAAGACAGTTGAATATTCACATGAAAAACATAACAAACCAAAAGTTAGAAATTGACCCTGCACTTCACACAAAAATATTACTCAAAATGTATTGTAGAACCTCCAAATAGGGGTAAAAGATGTAAAATTTCTAAAAAATATAGAGAAAATATTTGTAACTTTAGTTGAACAAAAGAATTAATATATATGACCGAAAAGGCAAGAACCATGAACAATGAAACTAATAAATTAAACTTTATCAAAATTTGAAAGACTTTTTTTACAAAAGACACTAACAATGAAATGAAAGACATCACACAAAGAGGGAAAATATGAAAATCATATTTATGTGAAGTGACATATCTTGTTTTGGAAGAAGAGCAGCTCTTATCACTCAATAATAATAAGAGATATAATCTAATTAAAATGGAGAAAATACTTGGAGACATTTCACCAAAGGAAGTATACAAACTACTAATAATTCTTGTGTATCAATTAATTCTCTGTAAAACTAGTCTTTAAGAGGATACACTCACTTGAATTATTAGAATGAAGACGCTAGAGAAAACAAGGGTTGGTGTCAGCAGTACAGAAACTAGACTTCTCAGACACTGAGGGCAGGCATATAAAATGGTAAAACCACTTTGGAAAAAATAATTTGGCAATTTCTTGAAAAGTTCAACATGAACTTGTCATATGACTAAACAATTTCATTCATAAGAGTCCAGTAATAAAAGAGAAATATATCTACAAAAATGTGTATATATAAATGTTTACACACACAAACCGGAAAAAATTCACATGCCCATCAAGTGGTGGATGGATTTTCAAAATGTGGCATACATGTGCAGTGGAGTAATATTCATCAATAGAAAGGAAAATTACAGTAGAATCTCACACATATCATCTCGCTGAAAGAAATCAGATATACATATAACCTATTGTGCGATGGCATGTGCCTATGAAATCCCCAGGAAGGGCTCAGTTGTAAAGACCGAAAGCAGATCAGGCATTGCCTGGAGCTAAGGGGATTGGCGGAGTCTCTGGGTGTTGTAAATGTGTTTGGCTGCAAACCAAAATGTTGTCTCTTCAAATTTACTCAGTGCCACCTTGAGTGCTTCTGAAACTTCAGCAGCAGACAATGAACACCTATTTAAAATGATCACTGCAGAAAACCCTATGGAATGCAGTTTTATTCCAAATCAACATAAGGAGTTTCCATGAGCTGAGGATCATCATGAATTGGGATTGACTGGATAGCAATTGATAAAGATGCTGGGTGGGATTATCTGTGAATGGGTAAGGATATACTCTTTGCATTTTGGGAAATAGCCTAAAGCTAGACTGTGATGTGGTTTCCCACAGTATATGTTTGATGATAAAATTGATATGTAAATTTCACCTCAATGAAGTTGTTAAAGGGGAAAAAAAGTGTTTTATTGTGTTTGTATCATTTCATTTGTACTACGCCCTGGAAATACTGGGAGAGTACATCATTCAAAGCTTAAAATTAATCATGATTTAATTCAAGGAGATGGTTATCGCCTGCTTCTGAAGTTTCAGAAACACACGAATCATGTTAAATATATGAGTACTATTGTTGCTGCTAGGTGCCATTGAATCGGTTCTGACCCACAGTGACCTTGTGCACAACAGAAAGAAACACTGCCCTGTCCCCTGTGATGCTCACAACTGTTCCCGTGCCTGGGGCCATTGTTGCAGCTCTCGTGTCCATCCTTCTCCTTGAGGGCCTGCCTCTCCTCCACTGCCCCACCGCTGTACCAGATATGATGCCTTCTCCAGAGACCGGTTTCTCATGACAACCTGCCCAAAGTATCTATGACAACATCCTTGCCTCTAAGGAGTCCTCTGGCTGGCCTCCTTCCAAGGCACAGCAGTTTGTCCTTTCGCCAGTCCACGGTACTTCCAATAATTTTCTCCAGCACCACAATGCAAATACTTCCATATTCTTTTTTATTAAATTTCCCTGATGGAAAAAAGATAAGATTTTTGCCTTTATTCTTTTTATTTAAAGCGCATTTGTACTTCATTCTTCAGTGACCAACTCTCACAGGTATAGGGGGTATGGAGAACACCATGGGTTGGGTGATGTTTACCTTAATCCTCACAATAATATCTATGCTTTTCAATAACCTGAGAAGGTCTTGTGAAGCAGATTTACCCATTGCAACATATCTTTTGGTCTTTCCCACACTGCTTCCACGAGCATTGATTGTGGATCCCAGCAAGACAAACTCTTTGACAACTTCAACCTTTTCTCCATTGATCATGGATTGCCTACTGTTCCAGTGGTGAGGATTTTCATCTTTTTTACATTAAGTTGTAATCCACCCCAAGGTGTGCAATCCTTGATCTTCATCAGCAAGTGCCTTAAGTCCTCCTCATTTTCAGCAAGCAAGTTGTGTGATCTGTGTACCACAAGTTGTTAATAAGCCTTCCCCCAATCCTAATGCCACATTCTTCTTTACATAAGTCGAATTCCTTAATGGTTTGCTCAGAAGACAGCTTTAATAAGTTGCTGAAAGGATACAATCTGGTTGCACACTTTTCCTGAATTTAAACCATGTAGAATTCCCTTGTTCTGTTTGCACAACTGCCTCTTGGTCTACGTACAAATTCATCATGAGCACAATGAAATGTTCTGGAATTCCTATTCTTTTCAAGGTTATCCATAGCTTGTTATGGTTCACCCAGTCAAATGCCTTGGCATAATCAATAAAACACAAGTAAACATCGTTCTGGTATTCTCTACTTTGGGCCAAGAGCTATCTGACATGAAATCATGACATGATCTTGATAAAAATATATCTGCAATGATATGTTTTTGTTCCATGTCCTCTTTTGGATCTGGCCAGCCAGATATGACTACTCCATCTCCAAAGCCCTGCTTTCATGGAATTCACATTCTAATGTAGCCAGCTTGGGAGAGACAGAAAATAAAGACATAAACATAAGTATATAGTATTTCAAGGGGTGATAAAGCGTTAATAAAGATATACCAGCAAAAAAAATTAAAGAATGATGGGGTTGGAGAAGAAAGAGAAGGGTGTTATTATATTACATAGGATAGTAATGGGGCATTCCAGATGAGGCAACTTTGCTTAGAGAGCGGGAGGAAGGGAGAGAGCCATGCAGGTGCCCGAGGAAAGACGTTCCAGGCAGAGGGAACTGAGGCAGAGACAAACACCATTTCTGAAAGGAGGTCAGTGTGCCTGGAGCACAGTGAGCCAGGGTGGAGGGTAGAAGATGAGGTCAGAGAGGGAGCTGGGCTCAGATCGCTCAGAGCCTTGTAGGCTCATTCTTGGACTTTTGATGCCACTCTAAGTGAGTTTAGAAACCATGGGAAGGTTTTGAGCAGAGGCAGGTAGCAATCTAACATGTTCTAATGGTTCATTTCGGTAGTAGATAACACCTGTGGACTGCTAGATTTAAACAAGGAACTCCGTTGGGAGGCTATTTGAGACCATGAAAGAGAGAGTTGCTGTCACTCAAGTAAGTGCAGATGATGAGAAATGGCCTTGAAATATTGTGACTAGGATAATGCTAACAGAATTTGCTTTATTGATTACATGAAGATTGTGAGACAAAAAGGTGGGGTCGAGGATGGCCCCAGAGATTTTGGTCAGGGCAACTGAATTGGTTCCTGTAGCAAATATTTTTGGAAGTGTAATGGCTGAGCCTAAGTTGCAGTTAGGATTACTTATAAATTGATGACTGAGATAGTTTATTGTGCCAGCCTGGCTGATAAACACAGGTGGGATTGACTGAAGGGCAGAGAGATAAATGGCTTGGTGAGCCTTGCCTTTCTTGTCTCTCGCTCTGTGATCATCGAACCAGTGTGTGCGGCTGCCTTGCTTGTTCTGTGCCTCAATTTAAAGGCTACACTGCCTGTGGGACGGCTAGCCTGTGGACTGTGTCGCTGTAAGTTGAGGTCCTTTTAAGACTTCTCTGGAGCTGGGGACTGGCGGTTGGTGACCTGCCTTGTGATTGATTGGCTGCTGTGCTGACATAGCCTAGCTCTCTCTACAAATAGAGGAAGATCTGGCAGCAGACTAGACTTGAAGGACTGCTAGTCTCTCAATTTTCTCTCACGGACGTGAGTTGCACTAAGCCATTTGTAGTGCTTTCTAATTTAGCTGTTTATTTCTTGTATTATATATTTATCTGTATATGATTTAACAGTTCATCTCTCGTTATATATCTAATTATCTTTATAAATAAATATCAGGAATTTGGTTTTATCTCTCTAGAGAACCCTGTCTAACACAATGACTAAGATCCTGATGATGAATAGATGGCAGAATGTAATCTTAATACAATATTTAGGTCAGATTCTGGATAGCTTGTGACTGTGAGAACATTTGTCTTTACTCCTGACACCACTGTCCACAGGGTTTCCACCACGGTTACTTAGGGGATGGGGACAGATGACTCAGTTTCAGTGTCTGGATGGCACCATTAAGCCCACCAAGAAAGGCCTAGTGATCTGCTTCCAGAAGGTCTCAGCTATGAAAACCCGATGGCCCACAGTTCCCCTCTGCAACACCTTGGGGTCAACGTTGGTTAGAATCCACTCAATGGGACATACTGTAACTTAGTTCGTTTTGTTTGTTTTTCATTTTGTCCTCAAATTCCTAACACCCAACCATCATCATTCACTGGTTCTCAAGCACCTTTACCACCAGGTGGCAGCACTCAGTTCAAAGGTCTTTGCAGACCCTCCTAGTTTGATAGAAATGAAAGCTTTAGACCCCTTCTTCAGCCAAGTCCCACTCTCGGCCTCACTCCTAGTGCCCCTCCTCCAGTGAAAGCAACTCTTTTAAATAATCAGCCTACTATACTATAATAGCAGCTTTTAACGTTTATAATCTGTTGTCACATTACTCACCAGTCTCATCTCGGCCCAGAAAACCATTTCCTGAAGGGTTCTTTTTCCATTTGTGTTCATTAGCTCCACTAATACATTCTCTTGGAAACCACAGTTTAATAAATTTCATAGCGCATGACCAGTGGACTTAATGAATATTAGTCACTCGAAGCAATTTTTGTGTTTATTCAGCTTCGCTTCTCTCTCCTCCCTTCGCCCAGACCTCGTTCTGTGGAATGATAATAATACACAGAGACCTGGCTGGCCACAGAAGACCCTAACAGCAAAGAGCAGTAAAAGGATCTTTCTGAGCTCACACCTGTTTTAAAATTTGTTATCCTTAAAACACAGAGCTGTAGGGATTCACTGGGCTCCTTCCTTGTAGCTCCCAGTGGGCTTTGCCATTAAACCGCAGGGAGGAGCCCAGCCTTCGGTGCACTTAAAAGTACTTCTGTCAAATCCATCCCCTTCTTCCGGTCTCCGTCCCTCCGTCCAGCCACCAGTCCCAGGGGCTGGAGCAAATTACAAGGCATTCACTTCATATGAATGGGCACAGACAGACTTTTTCACCATTGCGATATGTCTACATTTGCAGGTACATCCTGTAGACTGCTCGAAACAGCCTTCATTTCAATTTACTGTCTCCCTAAGGATCTTGCCATTCTCCTGAAAGTGGAAAACTCAATGGTCGTTTCTTCTCCCTGACCTCTCACCCCAGCCCCTCTCCGCCCTCCTCCTCTTTCAAGGAAAAAGCTGTACTGGGAGGAATATTTTGCTCAAGATGAATAGAATGTAGTTTTGATGCTTCTAACAGGGCATACAGTCTTTTATTATTTTTTTAAATGAGCAAGTTGCACCAGATTACCACATTTGGAAAGAGTTCAAAGTTGGCGTGCAAAGCCGAATAAGTGCTGTCCTGGGACCCCCTGGAAGATGATTGTCTACGGAGCACGAAATTGTAGTCCTCGAGTCTTGCTTTTCTGCTTCCTTTCTGGTGGAGTTAATTATGTTTTACTTTTTATATGAAAGCTAAAATATATGCAAAAGTAGAGAAAGTGTAAAGAACTCGATGTACCTATTCTTTAGCTTTCATAATAACCAACTTTTTACCCAGCCTATTTTCTCTAAGGGTCCTAACAGACTTCCATGTCTTCTTTTCTTGGGTGTTGAAAAGCACATCGATAGTGTTTTATCTTTTCCCTTGAAAATAATTCTGCATGCATTGATAACAGGTAAAGGTTTCATTTCTTCACCATGCCAATACCATATGTAACAAAACTAACAAGAATTCCTTAAAATCATGTAATACTCAGTCTATGCTAATTTTCCCCTTAATTTCCTCAAAATCACTTTTGATATGTCAAAATCCAAACAAAGTTAACTTGGGTATTAAGGCTTTTTTCTTTCTTTTTTAAGGTTTTTGTTGCTGTTGTTATTGTTGTTTTATAACCACTCCTCTTCTTATAAATTTATAATGCCATAGATTTTTTAGTCATACCAAGATCTTTGATCTGTGCAGTGTCCCACACTTTGGATTTAATGGATTGCTTCTTTGTGGCGTCATTTAACTTTTTGTACTATAAGGGCTGTTTCTGGGAGAGAAAAAGTTGACTGATTTCTTTACTCTTAAAATGTTCAAGAAACATACTTACTTAGCTGTCTAACTATTGGGGGCATTCACCATTTTGATATGGTATTGATAAGCTTGATCAACTGTTAATCCATTAAACAAATACAAATTTAAAAACTCAAATCAAACTCATCCAGTTGATTCCAACTTACACTGATGCTCTAAGACTGGGGAGAACTGCCCCTGGGGGTTTCTGAGACTGAAGCTCCTTGCAGGATCAGGGAGCTTCCATGTGGCAGCCTTTGTGCTAAGCTTTGGGAAGGCAAGGTAATTAAGAGGGCAGCAAAGAAGGAGTGACTGAGAAAAACACAGACCTAGCTTTGTGAAGCTTAAGGTCATGGGTTTCAAAGAACTACTAAAAAGACAGACACCTGTGATAGCTTCTTGTAAGAGCTTGGTTCATGTCCAGACCATCACATGATTAAAGCTTCTTGAACTTACTGAAGAATATTGAGCAGGAAGTGATGGAAAAGATAGAAACTGTTCTGGAAATTAGTAATAGAGAAGTCAGACGCTAATCCTCCTGAGTCTTTGGATCCCAGTGTTTGTGGGTGTTGTGAGGGGCTGTCAAGTCAGTTCCAACTCATAGCGACCCTTGTATAACAGTATCAAGTCCTGGGCCATCCTCACACTTGTTCTCAGGGTTGAGCCCATCGTTACATCCGCTGTGTCAATCCATCTCATGGCGGGCCTTCTCATCTTCACTGTCTCTCTACCTTCCCAGGCATGATGTCTTTTTCCAAGGGTAGGTCTCTTCTGACAACAGGTCCAGAGAATGTGAAACGAGGCCTCACCATCCTTGCTCCTAAGGAGCACTCATTCTGTCTGCACATCTTCCAAGAAAGATCTGTTTGTTCCTTTGGCAAAAAAAAAAAAAAATAGCCTTTGGTTAAGTTAATTTTGAAAGCCCATAAAAGCCTTCATCCCCTAAGAGCCCTGGTGGTATAGTGGCCTGCTGGCTGCAATGTCAACAGTTTGAAACCACCAGTGGTTCCTCAAGAGAAAAATCGGGCTTTCAGCTCCTATAAAGAGCTATAATCTTGGAAACTCACAGAGGCTGTTCTACCCTGTCCTATAGGGCTGCCATGAGTTGGCATAGACCCCGTAGCAGTGAGATACTTCAATTCAGACAGATAAGTCCTGCCGTAAAGAATTGGGCAATACCTAAACCACATTGATATCATGATATTAACTTGTACTGATCTTGATTGTTAAAGAAGTTCTCAAAGAGACTTTGGATATTAACACTCAACTACAAGAAACTCAAAATGAGTTGAAATAAAGAAATGTGCACTGTAGGGTTCACACACTACACACACACGAAAACAGAGCCGTCAGTTACTGTTTCTCACCTACCAAATGACAACAAGGGATATTGCAAAATCTATTTGGATTTATTTTTTTCTATTTCACTTTCAAAAATAATGATTGAAATCCTATAAATTTACAGCACACCTAACAAGTTATGGCCTACTGATTGAAAACTGCTGACTTTGGGAAAGACTTGGCATTTGGATAAGGTGGGGGTCATGGACCATCTGCTTCAGGTGTGTAATTGAGACCTGACTTTATGAAAGCTCACTTTTCCCTTGAAACCATGGTTTTGAAAGGAATGAAGTGGAAGTGGTCAGAAGGTATAAACAGCCTTAAGACCCTCGACTTCTTTATCTCCGGAGGGGAGGGGCGGAGGTAGTGAGCAAGATGCAGGAAGGCACTGCCAGCAAAATGAGACCCTCAGAAATTTAAACTATTCTCTTTATCAAGGAGAGGGCTACATTTTTTAAAGTAGCCTCTGGGTTCTTAATCCCCCCCTCCCCATTTCCTCTTATATGATTGCCGTGGTAGACTAGACTTTGCTTGTCACATATGAGAAAATGTAGGTCACTTGTTTGAGATAACAGAGCTATTAAGCGATATGGACAACCAACTGCTAGAGACCGGGTCCTAGGGTTTGGAGATGTACTTGGGCTAGGGGACCAGAGGGTTTTCGCTTTGACTCTTTGCAGTGTCATGATACGCAGGAGAATAAAGTTAATTCCCAGCCAATACATCTCGTGTCTACCCACTGCCCATCTGTCAGTAGAGGCCTTTGTGTTGCTGTGATGTTGGACAGGTTTTAGTGGGGCCTCCACACTGAGCTGGACCAGGAAGAAAGCCCTGGAAACCTACTTCTAATAATCAGGTAATAAAACCCTGGGACTCACAGGAGTCCAATACCAAGCCAATAATGAGGCCTGGCAGCATTTCATTTTGTGTTACTTGATCATTATGAGTCAGCAGCCAAAAAGAGGGCAGCTAACCACATAGTTGTATATGTTGTATATAGATATAGATGATAGAGGTAGATATACACATACATTTGTTTTCTTTTTAAATCATCCCTCGGTAGAAGATAATATTCCCAAAGTATTTACATTATTTGCAATTCTAATCTTTCCATCTGTTAGAATCAGCCGTTGACATGTTTTCTTAGCGTACCTTGAAGGTGGCCCGAACTTGCATCTATGAGGTGCAACAGCAAAACTTGACAAACACGTATAGCACAAATGATGCCATTCTCCAGCAGAGACATCTGATAGGTGGGGGCACACACCAGGTCTACTCAGGACAGGTTTACTTTTCCAAATCTAGAGATTGTGATGTTGCCATTATCACAGTTCTGAGAAAGACTTAGTCCCAAACACCCCGTACTCAGAGGCAATACCGTGAGATGTTTCAGAGACATTCCTCAGAGAGAGACTGCCTGTATTTCGAATCTTGTTTCATTTTCTCACTAACGGTTTTAGACAGATTACTTATATTCTTTTAACCTCTGTCCAAATTTCTAAAAGAGTATTGATAAGGTGATGATGACGATAAAAATACCTGCAACATGGGAAGCTGTGAGGATGAAGATAACTCACACACATGAAGCACACAGAAAGAGTCTCTGCGAGACACATGCAGTTTAGCACCTAAAGGTCGGAAGTTTCAGTCCATTCAAACAAACCTCAGAAGACAAGCCTGGTGATCTTCTTCTAAAAACAAACCAAGAAACAGCCGTTGAAACCCACAGAGCACAGCTGTACTCTGACACACCTGGAGTATGCCTGAGTCAAAATGGACTCATTGGCCACTGATAACTGGTAAGAGCATCCTCAAGTATTATGATAGTATGACTTTGTTCTCAAAGTCCTTCTGCTACCAAAAGGACCAACTTTTGCAGTCTCAGTCGCATTTTGTTGAATAAATTCAAGTTGGTCCCTCACTCACTCTACGTAGGACTTTACCGGTCAATGGAATGGGTCGCATACAGTGCTGTGTATGTAATAGATTCTAAGGCGAGTGGAACACAGGAGGTTTACAATCTAATTGAGGAATGATATACCATTACCTGCCACCAGTTAGCTCTGTGGCCTTACTTGGCACCCACCAAGCTTTACTATCTCCCATTACAAAGGTGAAATTTTCCATAGAATTATTTTAAAACAAACAACTCAAACTCTCTGATGTAGAGTCTATTCTGACTCATGAAGACCCTATATGACAGGGTAGACCTGCCCCTTTGGGCTTCTGAGGCTGTAATTTTTTTTAAAGAGGCAAAACCAGATCTTTTACAATAAAAAATTGTCTAACTTTGAATAAAGACTCAATATATAGCTGTTGACTTAAAGAGTCAAGGAAGTATAAATTTTGCAAAAGACCCAAACATATACAGAGGGGTCAATAGCTAGTATAGATAGGACACAGAGAAGAAATTGTATCTTTTCTGGAAAATGACTTAAAAGATGATAAAATTAATTTTGATCTTTTTCATTTATTCTTGGCAAATAATTCTACATATTTATTCCCCCCCTCACAATATCATCAAAACGTCATTTTAAAGCATCAGTGAATAATGTAGGCCTCAAAGAAGGGCCCATAAGAAAGCAAAGGCAATTGGAAAAATGGGCAAATACCCACCAGCTGTAGCTCAACACTCCCCCTACCGGCAGGGAAGCAATGCCAGTGAAGATTTACAGAGTCCAAGAGGAAGAACGCCTTTCGAGCAAATGAGCCCCGTGCTTTAATGCAGCATGGCCGAGTGAACACAGTAGAGACTCTGGTTTTCCATTTTGCTCTCCCTACTTCCCAACTGTGACAGCCTGAAGGAGTTCTCTTGACCCTTTATTTTCTTCATGACCTACATAGTGGGAAAAGCATACATTTTGTTGGGTTCTCAGAAAGATTAAGGGAGGTGATGTACAGAAAG
The DNA here is from genome assembly GCF_000313985.2 of Echinops telfairi. NCBI lineage: Eukaryota > Metazoa > Chordata > Mammalia > Afrosoricida > Tenrecidae > Echinops > Echinops telfairi. The sequence continues at coordinate 70,060,163 of NW_022111324.1, forward strand.
TACTGAGCACATGCCAGTTACTCAAAAGTAATTCCCTTTTCCCCCCTCATTGGACACTGTGGCCTCCTTAAAACACATTCTTGAAAAGCCTTCCCGGAACTTTCCCTAGCTTTCCTTTCATCCCCTGAAATTGTCCTCTGCCACGTGTTCTTTCCCTCCTCACCGCTGAAGCACCCAACTGACAGCTTTTAAAAATGAACCTTACTGAACTATTTGATCTATTCAATTACAGATCAAAGATTCGAGCACAAAGCCTTATCTTTCTCCTGAGGAGGGGATGATGGCTTTGAACTACTGATCTCTTGGTCAGCAGCCAATTGTGTAACTCAGTGCCTCACCAGTGCCCCCCACCACCAGCCCCCTCCCCCCCCTTCTTTGTTCTTCTCTCACATTTTAAATGAAAAGTGAGGAATATTATTTAGGCCACTTCCAATGAAAATTGTGAGAATGTTGTTAGTTATACATTGTCTTAGGGTTCTCTAGAAAAAGAGAAAGAGCAAGATATATTATGTATCTATTTATCATCTCCCTATTTATCCGTCAGTCTGTCTATGGATATAAACCGTTTTGAGATAACCAGGTCTAAAATCCGTAAGTCACGTGGTGCGATGAGTGGAGGGGTTCCGGGAAGCTGTGCGTTTATGTTCCGGAAGGAGAACACTCTTTCATAAAATTCTCCTTTTTCTCTTAAGGTCTTCAGCTAACTTCCTGAGGCCACCCACGTGAGAAGGCGCCCTGGTGACTCGGTGGTGAAGTGCTCACATGCGAATGGAAAGGTCAGTGATTTGAACTCCCCAGTTGTTCCCTGGAAGAAAGAGGTTGCAATCTGCTTCTACAAAGATTGCAGCCTTGCAGACCCTGTGTGGCTGAGTTATTCTGTCCGATAGGGTTGGATGAGTTGGAATAGACTGGAAAGCAACACATTTATTCAGTTTATTTTTTGTTTTGTCTTATTGGGTGTCCAGGTTATAGAGGGCAATCTGTCTCACTTAATGCCCATTGATTCAATCACATGAGAAAAATTCCATAACAACATCTTGTGTTTGACCCAAAAACTGGGCACATAGCCACCTGAAGCTGAAATATAAAATGAAGCATCTTAAACATTTTTATCTGAAGTCCATTCTTCTTTCCTTTCTCTTCCTCTCCAACACCCTCTCTTCTTCCTCCCTCTCTTTATTTTCTGTCTTTTCTCTCGCCTCTTAGTTAGGCATTTCTGAATATCAGTCAGTAAAGCAATAGATGAAGCAGGTTGGCCAATACAACTAAAATCAGCCCCTTCAGAAATTATGCCAAGAGAAGGTTTGCTCACATTTTTCCTATAAGGTAAGTAATTTCCAAGTCCAGTCATTCATTTTCCTTTATAAAAAATAACATATTGCCAAGTTTTTGGTGAAAGTTTACATAGCCAATTAGATGCCCACTTGACAGTTTTTACAAATTTAAAAAAATAAATAACAATCATTTCCTTTGATGTCAAGTAGAACCTTTGGCAGATATTCAGAATAACCAATTCCATCCCATATTCTCAGTCTTCACACAGAGCTCTCTCAAAAGTTTTGTTGGTTTAAAACTGGAAGTCGTGTTTATTTGTGGGCTTACTAACGCTTCAGAGGTGAACCCAACTTCCAGATGCCTTGATCCTTTTTTAATTCCCCACTTATCTCCTCTGAAGATGCAGATCTTCTACTAACTAATAGAGTCATTTATCTTGAACTAGTTACTCTACATTCATCCATGTCACAAATTACGGACTCCCTGAAATGTTGGGAAGCTTCATCATACATCATAGGTCTCATTAGCAATGTAAAAATGTATTCTAGCAAAGAAATATTAGCTGTTGCCAAAATGAGCAACTGTCTGTCATACAGGAATGCACCGCAAGAGTCAGATACCATATGTCTCACTATGAAACATTTCCTTCAGTATCAGGTGCAGCAGACGTGTGAATTCATCTTCCTATGTGGTTCCTCAGTGTGCACTGCACATAGGCAGCCTAATAAATGGGTTACACTTGAGTAATTATTTATAAGCCTGTATTTGACAATTGAAAATGCCTTTGCACATGGTGATAGTGCTACAAGTCAACATGGGGTCACTCAGATGGCATATGAAAGTCTACTTCAAGCAATGCTGTAATGGTCTAATTCACGGCCACTGTTCTTCCTCTGAGGAGCAGGGGCGGTGCTGTTGGATACGCACTGGAGGCTGGAAGGTTCAAACCCACTTGCCACTCCCACTGTCAGTGCAAAGCCCACAGAGTCACTATGCGTCTGTATCAACTCCATGGCATTGGCTGGGCTTCTTCACCCTGGTGGCAGAGTGGGCTTAAGTGTTGAACTTCAAGCATAAGGTTGACAATTGAAACCCACCAGCTCTTCCATGGGAGAAAGCCAAGACTCCCTGCTTCTAGAAAGATTTCCTGTCTCAGAAACCAAAGGGGCAGTTCTGTTCCCTTCTCTAGGGTCACTGTGAGTTACAGTTGACTCAATGGCAGTATGTATTCTTCCTAAGACTTGGAAACCCACTGAGGATGTTCTATCCTGTTCTACAGGATCACTGTGATCAAAATAGATTCAACATCTAGTTTCGTTATTTCTTGGTAGTTTTCCTAAGTAATCTTTTTCTCATCCTGGTTTCCCTGGATCTCTGGCTGGGAGTTACTGTTAGTTTGGTGAGAAGAGGTAGCGAAGTCAAGGGAAGAGTTTAAGTGTTGCTGGTAATTGAGGAGGAAGTAAAGGGGGAGCTCCTTGACTCCTACTGTGTTCACTGGGAAGCGCACATTTTGTGTTTCCCATTACAGAATTCTCTTTTTATCACAACTGATAATTGTTGTGCACTTGATTCCACTTCCTAGAGTCCCTGCACATTAGAATGAAATGTCGCCTTGTCCAGTCCCATCTTTACAATCACGAGTTTACTTGAGTCCGTTGTTGCACCCTTGGTGTTTGTTGCATGCCTTCTAACCTAATGTTACATGTCTTGCCTGGGTCTTTTACATGCCTTCTAACCTAATGTTACATGTCTTGCCTCGGTCTTTTACATGCCTTCTAACCTAATGTTACATGTCTTGCCT
>NW_022111324.1:70063338-70063685 GCF_000313985.2 Echinops telfairi
TGCCTGGGTCTTTTACATGCCTTCTAACCTAATGTTACATGTCTTGCCTCGGTCTTTTACATGCCTTCTAACCTAATGTTACATGTCTTGCCTTGGTCTTTTACATGCCTTCTAACCTAAAGTTACATGTCTTGCCTCGGTCTTTTACATGCCTTCTAACGTAGGCATCGTCTTGTAGAATCACACTGAATATTTTCTCTTGGATCCTTATGTATTTTTTTAAAATAGTTTTATTAGGGGCTCATACAACTCTTATCACAATCCATACATACATCAATTGTGTAAAGCACATTTGTACATTCATTGCCTTCATCATTCTCAAAATATTTCCTCTCCTCTTAAGCCCC
>NW_022111324.1:70063870-70118164 GCF_000313985.2 Echinops telfairi
GTCTCCCTTCACCCACTTTTCTGTTGTCCGTCCCCCAGGGAGGAGGTCACATATATCTCCTTGTAATCAGTTCCCTCTTTCCAACCCACTCTCCCTCTACCCTCCCAGTATTGCCACTCACACCACTGGTCCTGAAGGGATCATCCACCCAGGATTCCCTGTGTTTCCAGTTCATATTTGTACCAGTGTACATCCTCTGGTCTAGCCAGACTTGCGGTAGAATTCAGATCATGATAGTGGGGGCAGGGACGAAGCACTTAGGAACTAGAGGAAAGTTGTATTTTTCATTATTGCTGCATTGCACCCTGACTGGCTCGTCTCCTCTCTGATTTTTATAACTAATATTTGGAAGAGATCACTGAATCTTTCTTTAGAATTAGCTTTAGTTTAGTCTTGAAGCTCTGCTGAAACCTGTCTATCCTGGATGACCTTGGTGGTATTTAAATACTATTGGCATAGCTTCCAGCTGATAGCTTCCAGCATCAGAGTAACAGGGAAACCACCACAGTACCAAAAATTGACAGAATGGTGGTGAATAAGGTCTTAGGTATTTGTATTGGAAAAACTTTGTCCTTACATAAATAAGAATCCATGGCCTTATCTAGTGTCTCTAAACAAATATATTTTGGGGTAATTCAGTGAGGGGGAATACACAACAAATATTGTTGCCTGGGTATAATATTTCCCAAACTGTTTGACTGTGAGTTTTTTGGTGCTGACTTAAGTAGCAAACTCTAAGCCTTTGTGGGAGTTCTGAAGGAGCTCAGAATTATAATTCTCCTTGCACTGGCTCATGGGGGAGACTAGTCTCAACAATATTCTGGGCAAGTGGTGGCAAAGTGAGGGAGCGTCTGCTCACACCCACTGGTAAGGGGAGTCCTCTTCCAGTAGGGGCATACCTTATGTTCCCAAAGCTAATGGCACTAACAGAGAGTTCTTGGAGTGAATCAGTTATATGCCCACACAGCTTTAGCCCCACACTGTAACTTAGTATATAAAACCCCCTCTCTGTTATCTGTCAAAAATGTGATTACAAATAAATGTGTATTCAACTTCTATGAAGGGTGATAGAAAGTATTTGAAAATAGATTTCTGGTGATGGTTGCACAAAATGATGAACGTAATTAAGGTCACAGAATTGTACATGTAAAAATAAGTTGAAATAGCATATTTGTGTTATATATTTATGTATATAATATATATGCAATTATATATGTGTGTATGTATATACAATAATAAATAAATATATACACAAAAATCCAAATATATTCCACAGAGGGTCTTCAAAACTTTCAGATATTGATCGTTTGGAAACCATGAAAAATAATGAATTTGTTTTGCTTTAATGACATTTTCAGGGAAAAACTAATTTAATTCCAAAATATCAGTTTGATTATTCAGGCACTGTATTTTAATATCAATTGATAAATTACTTGTGCTAACCAAAAAAATTGGCATGACCCCATCATCACAAGATGCTAGTATACCTGCTGTCAAAATCATTATGCCCCTAGAGGAGGAGATGATTAATTTGAAACTGAGGCTGGGTGTGAAATAGCCATCACTGCTGTGGTAGCTTATTCCTGTCTTGACAAAGGTGCTTGTTCTTGCTAGGTGGTGAAGGAAGACGGCGCTGGGTGTGTTGGGTAGATTCAGCCCTATGAATAAAGACACAGAAACAAGGAGCGGAGGAGAGCAAGGAACCTCTAAGTCTAGTGAGGGGCAGAAAGATGGGGAAAGTAGCCATGGACTAAGTAACGTGCACAGATCCTCCCTAAATGCCAGACTAGGACATTTGAATGTTGAGTCACTGATAATGCCACTGAAGGGAGATAATGGTGAAATATTCTGCCAGAAGCGTTAGGAACAGAATGTTAAGCAAAATTTAAGAGAGCTTAGGTACACACCAAGCACACACACACATACACACACGTGCATACCACGTACACATGTGGAACTCTGATGGCGTAGTGGTTACGCATTGGGGTGCAATCCCCAAGGTCCCCAGTTTGAAACCACAAGCCACACTGTGAGAGAAAGTTGGGGCTTCCTCCTCCCGTAACAGTTACCTTTTTGGAAATATGCAGGGACAATTCGACTCTGTCCTATAGACTTACTATGAGCGGGCATCAACTCAAAGGCAGTGAGTTTGGTTTTGGTTTGGGCAAGTGGCCATGCCCCTTTTGAGGTCTTTCCAGAAAGCAAGTGAACCTGTTCAAGGAGCTGACTCGGATGTCACCAACAACAATCAAATCATTGCCATTCAATGGAAATGAATCTTCATCCTCATAATCAAACTTGGAATGTGCTCAGGTGCCTTGTGAAATGGATCTTGTTTTATGCATCTGGTGCTTAGCAAACTTCTTTGACTTCATGTTATCTCTAATTAAATTCCTCTAAGCTCTGCTCACCCAAGTTCCTCATAGGCAGTATTACCAAATTTCACTTCTCTTTTCTCCTCCTGTGACCCTTCCTTCCCTTTCATTCCTCCACACCTTCCTGCCTGCCCTCTACACCTCCTTCTCCCTTTCGCTCCCCCTCTTTCGTCACCTTCATTTTCTTCTTTTTACGTTTCCTCCCTCTTTCATCTACTTCTTTTCTCCCTCTCCCCCATTTCCTGAGCACTTCAGATGAACTAGAGGGACATACAAGCCTTCTGGAAGCTCACTGAAAAATTATTATTTAATAAACAAATTTTATTTAGCCACCCTCTGTATGCCAGGCCCAGAGACAGATTCTCTACATGTTGCTGGACCAGAGTGATTTGGCCGGTGAGGCTGGAAATGCATAGTTTCCTTATGTGGCTCTATCCTCTTCTGTGTAATATCTATCTTGATCAAGACCGTACTGACCAATCTTACTCTAAAAGTTATAATTCAGTGTATTCTGTGTGTCTGCTCTCCTCACCTCAAGTCAGGCACCTGTTAGCTCACCTTCTCCTAACGCTCTCATTCTTCTGAGTCATTCTCAGATTCTTGCCTCTTCTGAAAGTGACTTCTCTTTGCTTATCTAAATTCCAATTATCATTCAAACTCATCACCTCCATGAAATACTTCATGGGTAACATCCTTGTTGAATCCCTGTGGATATAGAGCAAGGAGCAGTGATGAATTTGAGTACTAAACAGGGAGAAGGAGTAACTCTAGGGAGAGGAGAAAGAAGCAAGGGGGATGTTATTGCTGTCGTTCTAGACCATTCTTTATTTTTGTTTGTATGGCTGAATTATTCCATACACTTAAGTGTTTGTTATTAACTGCTACCTTGTTTAACTTCTTTTGCACCACTTCTTTGTAAAAAGGAAATGGTAATAGTACCCACTTTAAAGAGCACTGTAAATACCAGTAACGTCATGACTACCAGGTGTATACGATAGAGTCTACTCTGATACATGAAGACCTTGTGCATAATAACATAAAATGTTGTCTGGTCCTGTGTCATTCTTACAAGGGCCAGCACTTTTGAGTTCACCATTTTTACTTTTGTGCTAATACATCTCACCCAGGGTCTCCCATGCTTCTTTACTTGATGACCCTTTACTTCATTAAATATGATATCTTCATATAGAAACCGTCCCCTCCTATGACACATCCAAGACACATGAATTAGACAATATTCTATTGGGAGCCATGAGCTTTTCATTTGCTAACTTTAGAAAGTAGACCAACAGACATTTTGTATTAGTATATTTTAGTCTGCAAGTTCTGCAGAAAAGGCAACTGATGTGTTGCATGAAATAACCTTTGTATAGCTTGACAACATACAAGCCACCACAGTAGGAAAAATTCAGACAGGTGGTGGTGACATAAGGTGGTGGATCAATAAATGTTAGTGATTATTCTTATCTTTTACTTCTAAACACCCTAGAGTCCTTGTGCTCTGAATGAGATAAGTTCATATTTAATTGACCCTTTTCGAGTTCTGTAATTTTGCTAGTTTTTCTGTAGTGATAGGCTTCTCATCTCAACAATGTAAAAACCTTGAGGGCAGACACCATAGGTATTTGTCTGCATACGCTCAGTAGTACTTAGAAGGATGCTGAATGCATCTGAATATAGTAGTAAACATGTCCATCTTGAGTGACTGAAATGGTTCTTTCAAGGATTACGTATTTAAGATCTCATAGTTTTTTTTCACTCCTCATGTAAATATCTAAAAAAATGAAACCCGTCACATTCCTCCTCTAATATGAATTGTATGCCATAAGATCAAAGATTAAATATGAGGATAAGTAAAAAAACAAACAAAAATATTGCTCCTATGATCCCAGTTCATATATGTATGAGTAAATGCCAAACAAAATAGATTTAAACATGTCTCTGAAATAGGTGGATGGCTGCACAAAAATTCTTTCAGTAATACATTTGTCTTACTCTCGTTAGGATGTGTTCAAAATCTGGCTGGACCAGAGGATGTACACTGGTACAGATAGGAACTGGGGACAAAGGGAATCAAGGACAGATGGACCCTTCAGGACCAGTGCTGAGAGTGGCGATACCTGGAGGGTGGAGGGCAGGTGAGGGAGAAAGAGGGAACCGATTACAGGGATCTACATATAACCCTCCCCCTGGGGGATGGACAGCAGAGAAGTGGGTGAAGGGAGATGTTGGACGGTGTAAGATATGACAAAATAATAATGATTTTTAAATTATCAAGGGTTCATGGGGGAGGGGGAGCGATGAGGGAGGAGAAAAATGAGGAGCTGATATCAAGGACTCAAGTAGATAGCAAATGTTTTGAGAATGATGAGGGAAACAAATGTACATAAGTGCTCCAAACAATGGACACGTGTGGATTGTGATAAAAGTTGTACAAGCCTTCAATAAAATGATTTATTAAAAATAAATTAATTAATGAATTAAAGGTCCAGTCAAAACAATGCCTTCTGAGGAAATTGGGTTGGACCAATTGTGTTAGTCTGGGTAGACTAGAGAAACAAATTCATAGAGACTCATATGTGGATAAGAAAGAGGTTTATATACAAGAGCAATTGAATATTGAGAAAACAACCCAGCCCAGTCCAGAACAAGGCCCATAAGTCTGATATTAGCCCATATGTCTGATACCAATCTATAAAGTCCTCTTCAGACTCACAAAACACATGCATCCAGTGGTGTTGTAAGCATCTCAGCTCTAGGAGGGGTCTCTACGTGGCTTCTCCAGATCCTGGGGTCTGGTTGCATCAGGTAGGACCATGTGGCTTCTTCAGCTCCCAGGCAAAAGCGCCATGTGTCTTGTCAGTAGAGTGTCATCTCAGGGCGTGAACAGAGAGAGAGAGAGATTGTCTCCCACCTCCAAGGAAGAAATACAGGGGTTCCTAGAATTCTCAGGAGAAGGCCATGACCACATAGAGGCCTCATTGGGTATACAAAGATTGATAGAAGAGACTCCACCTTTCACTCTTAATCCTCTCAAATTGACACCAGAGTACGTAACTACCACACCAATTTAATTCAAAATTAAATTTAAGGCAGAGAAAACTACTTGGGTCTATGTTTTTTGTTTGTTTGTTTTGGAAATCCCAAAGGAGTGATCTTGATAGATTTTCTTAAAGAACAGATAATGGGGTTTTTTGTGACTAATATTTTTTTAATCATTTTATTGGGGGCTTGTACAACTCATCACAATCCATACATCCATCCATTGTGTCATGCACATTTGTACATTAGTTGCCATCATCATTCTCAAAACATTTGCCTTCTACTTGAGCCCTTGATATCAGCTCCTCATTTTCCCTCTCCCACCTCACTCCCCCCTCCCCCATGAACCCTTGATAATAAATTATTATTATTTTTTCATATCTTACGCTGTCCGACATATCCCTTCACCCACTTTTCTGTTGTCCATCCCCCAGGGAGGAGGCTATATGTAGATTCTTGTAATCAGTTCCCCTTTTCTACTCCACCTTCCCTCCACCCTCCAGGTATCTCTCACCAATGGTCCTGGATTCCCTGTGTTTCCAGTGCCTATCTGTACCAATGTACATCCTCTGGTCTAGCCAGATTTGTAAGGTAGAATTGGGATCATGATAGTGGGGGGAGGAAGGATTTAAGACCTAGAGGAAAGTTGTATGTTTCATCAATTGATACTCTGCACCCTGACTGGCTCGTCTCCTCCCCAAGACCCTTCTGTAGGGGGGTGTCCAATTGCCTACAGATGGGCTTTGGGTCTCCACTCTGCACTCGCCCTCATTTACAATGATATGATTTTTTGTTTTTTGATGCCTGATACCTGATCACTTTGACAACTCATGGTCACACATGCTGTTGTGCTTCTTCCGTGTGGGCTTCGTTGCTCTGAGCTAGATGACCACTTGTTTATCTTTAAGCCTTTAAGACCTCAGATGTTATATCTTTTGATAGCCAGGCACCATCAGCTTTCTTCACCACATTTGCTTATGCACACATTTCTCTTCAGCAATCGTTTTGGGAAGGTGTGCATCATCGAATGCCAATTTAATAGAACAAAGTGTTCTTGCATTGAGTAAGTACTTGAGTGGAGGTTCATATGCTGCCTTAATACTAAACCCATAAATATATGCATGTAGATCTTTTTTCCCACCATCCTATATAAATATATTTACATATGTACATGTCTGTATTTAGGCCTCTATAAATGTCCTTTGCCTCCTATTTCTTTCCTCTATTTCCGTTTACTTTCCTCTTGTCCCACTATCATGCTCAGCTTTCATTTGGATTTCAGTAATTTTTCTCCATTACATTGCCCTTGCTGAATCCCTACCAGGCCTCTCACACCCTCCTTGTCACGAATTTTGGATCACTTGTTGCTCCCTTTTCCCTGAGTTGGTCAACACCACCTCCTTTCCCCCACCTCCCTCTCTCCCATGTCCCCAAGGAACCATCGATCCCATTGTTTTCTCCTCCAGCCTGTTCATCCAGCCTATCTTATATAGATAGATCTGCAGAGATAATAATATGCACCAATAAACAAGGCATAGCAAGACAAAGCAACAAAAGAGAACACAACTATGGCAACAAAAAAGAAATCCAAAGACCCAGAAAAGAATAAATTAATATTTTAAAAAAGAAAAAATTTTAAAAAGAAAGAAAATATTTTTAAGAAAATTGAAAACTGCCTTGGTTGAAAAAAAGATCAAAAAAATTGTGCCAAGGATTTTGTTTTCCATCATGACAATGCACTTGCTCCTTCTTAGTGGGTAGTAAAGGCTAACCTATGAGAATTTCATTTGGAAACCTTATTTCACCCACACTAGATCCCTGACCTTGGCCCTTCAGACATTTTTGTTTTTGTTGTTCCTAAAACTCAAAGAACATTGAAAAGGACCACAATTTGAATCTCTCGGGATGTCATATCAGCCATTTGACCAGATATAAATTGAAGAGCATAAAATTCTTCTGGGAAGGATTAGAGAGATGGAAATAAATCCTTCAGAAGTGTATAGATCTATATTGAGGGTATGTTAAGAAACAATAGCTTTACACTATAAAGGTTTTTTATAAAAATTAAGGTTTCTATGATCTTGTAGCAAAATATTTTCAACAGTTTTATTGGCATTAATTCACATATGAGTATATTCAATAGTTCAAATACATCAAGAATAGTTGTACAATCATCACCACTCTCAGTTTCAGGACACATTCTTTACTCTTGTACTAATCATTATTAGCTCCCCATATCCCCCTACCTCTCCTGCTATACCTTCAAGGAACCATTAATCCAGTCACTGTCTCTATAGACTTACCTTTCCTGGGTTTCATATACAAGGAAACATTAAAAATATGCAAGCAGGAGGGTGGGGAAACCTAACAAGAATAACAAGGTAAAACAGATAAAAACCTTAGTTGTAAAGAAAGAAAATTTGTTCTAAAAACTAGAACAAATCTAAATAGATCAAGAGGAAGATCAAATCATAGGTGCTAAATTTTAATCCAATTGCATCTTCAACAATCCACTTTCAATGCATTTTAGCAAGGTTATTAATGTCCCTGGTACAAGGTCAGAGGGGATTCATCAGTGGAATAATTCAAGAGTATTTTCTCTTTTAAACTATTTTAAAAACTGAAATAGCTGTAAAATGGGTCTAAAGGGAAATAACATATTAGATTTTGATTTAATTATGTCTTCCACAATTAACTTTACAATTTTTGCTGTCTGATAAAAGGGCTATTCACATTCCTCAACCATATTTGGAGAGGACTCAAGGGAGGCTTATCCATGTATGGGCCTTGTAAATTGATTCTGGGTTCCCACTGTCACCCATATCCTTCTGCCATTAAACTCTGATACCATTCCCTCCTTTAGATTTAGATCACATTAGTTACAATACTTGGATCACACAGGCTGGTGTACTTATTCCATGTAGACTTAGTTGATGCCTCACTTAGATGACTGCTTTTTCGATGTAGCCATATTTTTGATTTACTCTTGTACATGACCAAGCATTAGTTCATAAACTTTACAAAGTCAAAGTCCCCCTTCTACTTCCTTTTTCCATTGAATAGAAGAGTTACTCAATAATTCAATAGTTACACAAACCCTCTCTTCCCTAAGCAGTACTTCTGAAAGTTATAATATTCTGTTTCATATTTTAAAGAAAGTCTGAGCTAATCAGCTGTTACACAGCCAAGTTTTGATGGCGATAATCATCTTGCTCTCGGTGAGGCGTGTTTTAGGAGCTATTTGGCAATGGTGATTATTCCAGAGTCTACAGCAGAGTTTAAACCTCATCAGAACCGGGCTGTAGAATGCCTACTTGTATTGACTTGCATTCATCCTCTCCCTGTCCTCTCCCCTGTGCAGGTGTTTAAAGGCCAACTGTTTTAATAGGCATTGTGGACTTGCAGATATAAAGTATTTACTCAGGGTAAAATTGCTTTCCTGAGACTGGTGACTGAGAAAATAAGGATAATGAAAATAAGTAACTGCAAGAAGAAATATCATGCAATGTAATAATCTAGTCTTCAAGTTTTATCTGACATGCACTGCACAGGCTGCTGGCAGTGTAAGTCCTAAGTATACCCAAATCCCTCATCATGGCTAATTCTTCACAGAAAACCCATTGCTGCCTAGGAATGAAACATATTTAAGATAGACATACGTGGAAGTAAAATATCATTTGCAACTTAAATTATAAATGCCTCTGATGCTATAGCTCCCTCCATCTCTACTACAGTTCACATTTTCTGAATTGCACGGCAATAACATAAAGCACATCCACACACCAGCACCAGTACCACCACCATCACTCACAACAACCACAAAAACTTTTGAAGACCTTCCTGGTCTAGGCATTTCCTGCAGTCAGGTCTGACTTCTGTCAATTTCCCCAGATGCTAAACTAATTGGGCTGATGTTCAGATGAAAGAATCTAAATCTAGAAAGGCAGGAAAAGTCCCCTCCTGTGACCAAGGCCATTAAAGCCCAATTAGGACACAGACAGGGAAGGTGTAGATGAGTCTGGAGTAATTACCGGGCTTTGTCTGACAACTCAGTTCCTGCAGCCTAGGCCAGAGCAGGTGAGTTGGAAATTTGATCTCCAGACAGCTGCCGCTGGTGCAGACGGATTGCACCCTGGCCAGCTGGACCTTGCCATTGGCAGCTTTCTTCCTTTCGGCAATGTGGGACCACACACAACTTACTGCTGCCTGGCAAGCTGGCCCCACTTGTTTCAGAAATGACCAGGTACACAAGGAGCCACAGAGGGACACACATCTACAGATGGCTGGGTGTGTGGTTGGGACCGGGAAGGGCGGAGTTCCTGGTCCTGCTTTCAATCTGCTTCTCGAATGCCCACTCCGACCTCAGGTAAGTTAGAAAATCAAGGTTCTACCATCCCCATCTCAGACATCCTGAGTGGTGCAAATGGCTAATGTGCTCAGCTGCAAACCGAAAGGATGGGGGTATCAGTCCAGCCAGAGGAAGTAGGGAAGAAATTTCTGGTGCTCTGCTTCTGCTTAGTCAAGCACTGTAAGCCCTATGGAGTGCGGCTTCATCCTGGCGTACACAGGAGTACTGTGTGTCAAAATCAACTCCATGACACCTGGTTTGGGGGACGGGTTCCCATTCCAGGTGTTTGGGGATGTTTGATGATTGCTGGCTTAGGCTGGATTCTAAAGGTTTCTGGAGGTTAGAACGGGGCCATGCCTGCCACACTGAAAGTATATTAAGGGAAGAGACAGTACCATTGTTGGCTCATTAATTGACTCAACTACTAAGTGTTAGATATTTAGATCCTGGGAAGGCAAAGATGAAAATGCCATACTAGGTCCCTGCAGTTTGAGAGCTTGTATTTTAGTGAAAGGGAAGGTCATTAATGTAAGAAAAGGAATACAATCATTGTAGACAATGATGACTGTTATTAAGGGGAGAAAATAACTATTAGTCATCAACTCAGAGTAATACCATATACACAGACCCAAACACCGCCAGGGCCTCCGCCGTCCTCAGGATTGTGATATTTGAGCCTATCATTGCAGCCACTGTGCCTATCCACCACCCCTTTGCCAAGCGTGATGTTCTTCTCCAGAGACTGCTATCTCCTGATAATATGTCCAAAGTGCCACCGATAAAGTCTCAATCGCCTCTCTTCTTAGGAGCATTCTATCTGTACTTCTTCCGAGGCAGATTTGTTTGTCGTTTTGGAAATCCATCACACTGTCGGTCTTTTTCCCCAGCACCATAATTCAAACACATCGATTCTTCTTCAGGCTGCCTTATTCACTGCTCAGTTTTCACATATGCCCACGGTATTGGAAATACCGTGGTTTAGGACAGGCATGCCTCAGTTCTCAAAGTAACATCCTTGATTTTTAATACTTTAAAGGGGTCTTGTGCAGTAGATTTGCGCAGCGTGATGGGTCCTGTGATACCTTGCCTGCCTCTTTCATGTGCATGGACTGTGGATCCATGCAGGATGAAATCCTTGTCAAATTCAATCTTTTCTCCACTTATCCTAATGTTACCTATTGGCCCAGTGTGAGGATTTGGATTTTCTTTACCTTGATTTGAAATCTATACCGAAGGCTGCAATCTTTGATCTTCATCAGCAAGTGCTTCAGGTCCTCCTCACTTTCAGCAAGCAAGGAAGTATCATCTGCTCTCCACAGGTTGTTAAGCAACCCTCCTCCAAGCCTGATACCATGTTCTTCTTCACATAATCCAGTTTCTCTGTTGATTTGCACAGCATACAGATGGAATAACTATGGTGAGAGGATACAATCCTGACACATACTCTACTTGATTTTAAACCTGTAGTGTTCCCTTGATTTGTTCTAACAGCTGCTTCTTAATCCACATACAGATTCTGCATGAGCACAATTAAATGTTCTGGAATTCCCCTTATTCTCAAGATTATCTGTCGTTTGTTATGATCCACAGAGTGGAATGCCTTAATATAGTCAATGAAGCACAAGAAAAATCCTTTCTGGAATTCTCTGCTTTCAGCTAAGATCCATCTGACATTAGTAATGATATTTCATATTTGCATTCTTTTCTGAATCTAGACTGAATTTCTACAGTTCCCTGTCAATGTACCACTGCAACCATTGTTGGGTGAGCTTCAGCAAAATTTCACTTGCATATGATATTAATGATATTGTTCTACAGTTTGAGTATTCTATTGAGTCCTCTTTCTTTGTGCCCTTTCCAAATAGTGATCTCTTCCAGTCAGTAGGCCAGGTCACTGGAGGGACAAGATGAGAGAATACGAGGGACGCCTTGCACAAAGGTGCTCAGTGTAAGACCTTTCAAGGGGGTTGATAACAAATGGAATTGGCTTTAACACAATCTTGGGAAGGGAAGGAAAGGGTGCAAAAGTTAAGTACAGGAACAATGTGATTTTTCCAATAAACAGAAAGAAGGCCAGTGATACTGAGATAAAAGTGGTTTGAGATTGACTTATTTCAACCTGAAAAAAAGACTAAAACTACCCAAACCAGGCCTCTGTATGCAGTCTTCCTCTTTAAGTTAGGATGAAGGATTTAAGGACTTGAGTTGACGGAGGTCACCTGTGGAGAAATAGAAAACAGCAGTTCCAGGCACAGGTTTGATCTCAACCTGACCAGTGTCAATGCCTCTTTAACAAAGATCATCTTTGCTATCCTGAAATCGTCATGGATGATGATACCTACTTGAGTTCTAAAATCATCATGATTCTACAATTCTTCTTGATATCATATGAAGTATTAATAATGGATTATGTGCCTTAAAATATTCATTTGAATATATAATTGAAAATACCATTTTAACGCTTTAACCATGGTAAAAGGGAAATACTTATGGATGATTTATCATAAAATATTTCAATAAAAACATAGGCACAAGTGCATTTGAAGAGAAAATGAAGTTGCCAGCTGTTGGCAGGTAGAAACATTGAGACGGGTTTGCTACAACTGCAGACTATTATGAACCCATTGTATTGGTTCTTCGCCTATTATGACAGGCGTTACTGCTCCCATTGTGATTTTCCACGATGGACATGTCTTGGCAGAGATACAAGCCAGACCAAAAGATACAATTATTTCTTCCTTTACAAGGTAACTGCATTCATAGATGACTCAGTGCATATGAAAACCACAAAAAGTGCTTTCTTTGTGTTTTTATATAAATGAAGTTGAGTTTCAGGTTTGAATAACTGTAAGCTTTTCTTTCCCCACTCAAAAAACCTCTTTGACACTTCCTGTGTCTATAGAGCTTAAGTAGCATCTCTGGTGCCTCCTCCATAGTGACGATAGTGCCTCAGTTAAGTGACAACCAATATGCTCCCCGAGGGGGTTATTCCATTCCTACTGAAAATCACTGGACTCAGTAAAATAACCGTGGTAACAAAACAATAAGACTGGTAGCAAAATCTTAAACTGTGCACCTGTTAAAAAATTGTGGAATTTGTCATATACATGCATACATGCACACACACATATATAAGTGTATACATATACACATAATATAGCTGAGACAGACTCTTTAGCCACCCGTTTTTGATATTTTAAGTTAACTGTGATGAATTTTTGTTTGGGGTATTCTTATCTCAACTTGTACTTCTGACCCACTTCCCAGGAAAATCACAACTCTGATATGTTTCCTCTACTGATGTCCTGCTGAGATTTAATGGTATATAATGTATATCATTAATGTATACGTATAATATGCATGTATAATGTTCCTCCTACATGTATAATATTTGGACTTTAATTATGCTCTGAATGGAGCCTATGATACTTGCATTAGTTCCCTTCCCTCTTCTGCATAAGGGCATTGGCAGCCCCATGTTAGAATAATCTGCTTTCATGCAGAGAATCCAACTTAATTTCAGTCAATACAACGCAAATGCAGCCATCATCGGTCTCTCTGTGGAGGCCTGATTGTTGTTATTTTGCTGAATAGATTCAGCAGAACTTTTAGAATAAGAGAATAGGAGGAAAGACTTAGTGATCGACTTCTGTAATAAAAACCTGTAGATCTTAACAGTCAGCTATTCTTGCGCATGGTTTGCCCATGAGTCTAGCCAACTTCAAAGCAGCTAGCAACATTCCCCTATAGGACTGCAGGATATACATCAGACTGCTAACTACAAGGTTGGTAGTTCAAACCCATCAGCCACTCCAAGGGAGATAAATGAGGGTATCTGCTTCTATAAAGATTTAAAGCTTCAAACACCCGAGTTAGGGTCATTATGTGTCAGAGTTGACTCAATGGAAGTAGCTTTGTTTTTGAGAATAAATATAAATATATACATATATATTTATTTGAGAATAAAATATATTTGAGAATATAAATAAATATATACATTTCTCTGTACTCATTTATTGTTATATTCCTGAAAAAATGTCACCTTCCCGTACAATCTTTCCACCTGTGTTTTACATCTCTCTCTCTCTCTCATTTTTCTGGGGACATTCATGTTCCATGGGATTCATTAATTATTTTTTCCTCCACAATCTTCAGCCACTACTACTCAGTTAGCTGATCCACCTAACCCAACCAATAAATAAGCACAAATTCCTCTAAACTTCACACACTTGCCTGATCTTATATCCACTCAAACCCACTGTGCTAGTTCCTGCTTTCTCTGTTGGTCAAAATTCTGAAAGAGTGACCTACACTTGCTTTTTCCTTTACAATAATCCCATACCAGATATCCATATCCGCCACTGTGCTGAAACCTCCTTACCCTCATCTCTAATTTATTGGCCTGTCTGTGTGATTTTCTTCTGTTTAAAAAAATAATATTTATTTGTTAATTTATTTATGTATCCCCTGAAGTGTTCCAAGAATGAGGTGAAGTATCTTGTCAAAATATAATTAATTTTAAAAGGTGAAATACAAATTTTAAAAATCATTTTATTAGGGGTTCATACAACTCTTTTCGCAATGCATACATACATCAATTGTGTCCAGCACATTCGTACATATGTTGCCATCATCATTCTCAAAACACCTGCATTCTACTTGAGTCCTTGGTATCAACTCCGTTTTTTTTCTTTTTTCTTCCCCTCCTTCCCTGCTCCCCCTCCCTCCTGAACCCTGATAATTTATAAATTATTATTATTTTATCATATCTTACACCATCCGACGTCTCCCTCACCCACTTCTCCTCTGTCTGTCCCCCAGGGAGGAGGTTATATGTAGACCTTGTAATATGTTCCCCCTTTCTCCCTCACCTTCCCTCCACCCTCCCGATATTGCCACTCTCACCACTGGTCCTGAGGGGTTCATCTGTCCTGTATTCCCTGTATTTCCAGTTCCTATCTATGCCAGTGTACATCCTCCGGTCCAGCCAGATATGTAAGGTAGAATTGGGATCATGATAGTGGTGGGAGGAAGCATTCAAGAACTAGAGGAAAATTTCACATTTCATCGTTGCTACACTGCACTCTGACTGGCTCATCTCCTCCCTGAAGCCCTTCTGCAAAGGGATGTCCAATTTCCCACAGATGGGTCCTGGGTCCCCACTCCACACTCCCCCTCATTCACAATGCGATGATTTTTTTTTTTTTGGTCTTTGATGCCTGATCTCTGGTCCCTTCGACACCTTGTCATCTCACAGGCTGGTGTGCTTCTTCCATGTGGGCTTTGTTGTTTCTCAGTTTGATGCCCCCTTGTTTATCTTCCAGCCTATAGGACCCCAGATTCTATATACTCTGACAGCTGGGCACCATCAGCTTTCTTCACTGCATTTGCCTATGCACTGCTTTGTCTTTAGCGTTCCTGTTGAGGTAGGCTGGTGCGCTTCTGCCGTGTGGGCTTTGTTGTTTGTTAGCTAGATGGCCGCCTGTTTATCTTCAAATCTTTAAGATCTCAGATGCTCTGTCATTTGATAGCCAGGCACCATCAGCTTTCTTCACCACTTTTGCTCATGCACCCACTTTGTCCTCCGATCAAGTCAGGAGAGGCTGGTGTGCTTCTTCCATGTGGGTTTTATTGTCTCTCTGCTAGATGGCTGCTTGTTTATCTTCAGGTCTTTAAGAATTCAGGTGCTATATCTTTTGGTAGTTGGGCACCATCAGCTTTCTTCACCACATTTTCTTGTGCACAAATTTAAATTTAATTGTTACAATAGGCATTTGGCATGTATACTTACCAAACTTTAAAATAATTTGAAATTGTTAACTTTCATCATATAATATAAATTTTAGAACATTTTCAATCATCTCCTTCCAGAATTTATGAATTGCTTGTCTTTTATTTCAACTTAATCTTTTCAAAAGCATATAAATAGCTATTGTTGGTGGTGATGGTGGTGATGTATGCTTACACACATATTTATCAGTTTCTTTGTACACTGTTTTGAGTTTCACTCTATCTGGGGTCACTTTCTTCAGCTTCATGAAGTAGATACTTATGAAGATATTTAGTAGAATCATGTTGATAGCAAACACATATTTGTCTGAAAATTCCTTACTTTATACTAATGTACTTCACAGATAGCTTTCTGTTTAAACAACCATAGATTGACTACTGTGTTTTCTCAGGCCATTGGTTATATGGATATTATTTTATTCCATTTTTGTTGAGAAATCAGACAGTGGTCTTAATGCTCTTTATAGTTCTTCGCTTCATGGGTGTTTTATTCTAGCTCCTTTGAAGATGTACTCTTTGTCTTTGATGTACTGCAGTATCACTAATGTGTCTATGGATCCTACTTGGAATTAGCCACTCTCTTCCATTTTGCACCATGCTTGCCCATCAAAATGAAAGCTCAAGAGATGTTTCTATGAAATAAAGTAGGCTTCAGTACAGGTTTATCTCTTTGGATCAGACTTTATATTTTTAGCTTCTGAGATTCACTATCATTTCAGTAACTCACTGAAAAATATGTTTTCTAAATTTTACTCAGCAAATGTTTTCAGGAAGCAGACTGCGATATACGGCATGTTAAATTGTTGGGGACGGAAAACTCTTCATACTTGTGTTGTTTTCTGCCTTGGCTTCAGGCCTCGCTAATGTCCCCCTCCTATTGTAGTCCGCAACTTTAGCTTGCTTCTTTAGATCCCTCGGAGAACATTGCTTCACAATATTCTATTCTATCCTTCTGGAAAACATATCTGACTCAAGACGTTAGTTATCAGCTACATACAGATGATTCTCAAATTGTGCACGGTCTCACCAAATCAATTTTTGGATCCCTGGATCCACGTATCTAATGCCCTCATTTATTGCTCTCCCAACCCTTTTCCAAATGCTCTTCTTTTTTTTCTCATTGGAGTGGGGAGGGGTTGGATAACAGTGGATAACAGATGTGGGGCACCATCTTTCTCATTAACTAATATATAAAACATGGGGAGCATTATAGAATCTTCCCTGTCCCAAATCCTCCCTAGGTAATTGATCACATGGAGTCTGTTGATTCTATCTTAAAGCCTTGCAAGTGTGCTTCTCCTCTCCAGGATGACTCCCACTACCTATTTAATTAAAACCGTCATCATTTCTGGACTGGATTGATGTAATAGCCTCCTAAATGTCTGTCATCAATCCTCAGCCCTCGTTGCAGGGAAAGTAATCTCTTGAAAACACATGTGATCATCTCATAACCTGGCCCCTCTCTTTACCTAAAATTTATCATGCCTCTCTATAGTATTCAAGATAAAACTACATTCCAAACTCATCTTTCTCTTTGCTCTTAGTCCAGACTGCAGTCAAATCGAAGCATGTGTAGTTTGTTCCCCTTGTCATGTTTCACACAGCTTTGTCAATGAACACAGTTTCCTTTGTCTCTAATTCCATTTCCTTCATCTTTTCCTGGCTGACACATTTTTATTCTAATAGACACACTTAAATGTTAAAACAAAACAGTCGTTGCCATGACATTATTGATTCCTTTTTGGACAAGATAGAACTGTCCCATAGGGCTGTCAAGGCTATGTAGTCTGTAAGGAAACTGATTGCTGCATCATTCTCCAGCCAAGTGGTGAGTTTGAACTGTCAACCTTCTGTTAGTTGAGTGTTAAAAAACTACACCACCAGGATTACCGCCCCAGAAATGCTTATCCAAGTCTTCTACCAATCCCATTCTGTTCAGTAACCTCCCTCTGCACCCTTGATTCATCCGTTCAGGAATCATACATGTAGTCTTTATTCGCATTGCTTCTCTTCCTCTCTTTCTCACTATGACAATATACTGGGAATTAAAAATATATATGCCTTATCCCAGTGTAATTTAATAAAAGCAAAGACAGAAGAGAATCTAGTAAAGGGGAGGCTGACCCTGTCCTGAATGAATGAAGGAGATTTTCTGAGGAGGTTGTACATATATACATTGATGTCCTTGCTCCTTTTCTTTGTCCCCTCCCCTTTGTTTTCCTTGCCCCTACTACTAATTGGCGTATGAAATAATTAGCATAAAGTTGTAAAAAATTTAAATTCATAATATTCATTAGTTAAAATAAGTGTAGACTCTGCCTCTTACTGCTATACAAGCTATGAAGCTCTGACTAACTATGTTCACACTTTCCAAGAGGACTTATCCTGTCTTGAAAATGAATTTCATCCCACTTAAAGGACTAGCAAAATCAGACAGAAGAGAAGAAACCAACATGTACGGAACTGTATTTTTAGGTTTTTGTATAATTAATAATTCTTTTATTTCACAGAGATGTGGGACTTAATAAAAATATACATAAATCAGTGAGGTAATATATATTATTGAGAGTAAAACGAAAATAGGAAAAAGACTAGAAAATATTTGGAATGCGTATGGTACCTGGAAACACCAGAGAGCGATCATGAACTTGACTCTTAGCTTATTAACAGGCAAAGCAGAAAAGGAGCACGATTTGCAACAGTTCTTCACAAGAAAGACAAAGCAAACATTTGTTCAGAAGCATAGTTTTCCCTAAAACTGATTCCCAATGAATTTCTCCCATGAATGCAAAGATTGCTGTGTACTGCGATAGACACCAGTCTTCATATGATCTCTTTAATAGCTACTCTTAGAGACATAATGAGCTTGTCTTATAATAACCTTTGTTGTGGGTAGTTGGAATAATGCCAACGTGCAAGTCAGTAAAAGCTGTTCTACAAGGAATGAGAGTCAGTGACGAATACGATTTCATGATGTCAGAGTTAAACTGTTCAGGATTGAATTGCCATCAGCTACAAACAGGATGTGTGAATTTGATCTAGTTACTTCTTTTCCTAGCATGATCTATAGAATTTGGGATGATAATACTGTACTGAACTTTTGGCCTCATAGTTCAGGTAAATTTCAGAATCTCTGATGGCAATAATGGTCAACATCCACTGAGCTTTCACTGTGCACTATGCACTGTTACATGCACTTTGGATTATCTGAATCCAACAGCAGCTCCGTGACATCGATACTAGATACCATTGCCTCCCCACTTACCACCTGGGAAACAGACCATTGAAATTAGGCAATTTGTCTAATGCCATAAAGCTGGCAAGGGGGAAGCTGAGGTTTTTATCCAAGACAGGTGTGTTATTGAATGCACACCCTTAAAGTAATCCACTCTATAGTGTGCGTTTTTAGGTATCTTTTGAAAAAAATTGTGTGTGTGTGTGTATACAAATGCACTGCCATCAAGTCGTTGCTGTCCCCTAGGGGCCCAATAGAACAGGATAGAACTACCCCTTTGGGTTTCAGAGACTGTGTCTCTGTCAGAGTAGAAAGCCTTGACTTTCTCCCATGGGGCAGCTTATGGTTTCAAACTGCTTACTTTGTGATTAGCAGCACAATGGATAAACACCACACCACCAGCATTCCATATACTTGTGGTGTGTGTGTGTGTGTGTGTGTGTATACGATTAATGTTATCACTCTGTATTCATAACCTGGTAAAAAGATTTTCTCATGGTCACTAAAAGTGAGATAGGTTGTTCAAATTCTTCTAATGAAAATCAGGAAATACGACCATTCAGACCCAATAAATAGCAAGTTGCGCTATATAGGCCCGAGAGCTGAAATGCTAATCCTATGTTCTGTTGACTCTCTGGGGCAAAGGCAGCCCTTTCTGTCCACTCACCTCATTCATTCAGTTGACAGACAGCTGCTGCCTAATTGGCCTGCTGCATGATCTTCCTGGCTGGTTTGTATGGCAAGCCCTGTCTGGCAGGATGCCATAAGCAAAACTCACCCAGCATGTCTTCTGTCTTGCCAAGCTCTATAAATAGAAAGCTCAGGTTCTGCATAGCTAAAGACCTGACCATCCAACCAGTCAATGGCAAGAAGACAGGTCTGGCTTCTCAAACATGACTTGCATTTCCTATTAAACCAAAATTGAAATGACAAGGATTAACCTTTTGGGCACTAGACTTCTTTGTCCAGGGCTGACTCCTGGCCTATCAGTCATAGCAACAACGGCCTGAAACGGAATTGTTACAGACCCTTAAATCTCCCAGTGTAGCCTGGCTAAACTATTATGAGAAGTCTGCCTTCTCACATTAAAAAATTGCATGCCTCAGTGCCTAGGTAGACCTCTCTATAATCCAATCCTTCATCTCATCCAGACTCTTGCTCTCCCCCCTGCAGCTTTCCTCCAGCCTCCATGATCTGAACAAGGGCTAAAGAGGATTCTGCATCCCAGTTACATTCGCGAAGAGTGACCATGTGGCAGAAAGAGATTTCACAGACCCTATTTTTTTTTTAAATCAGTGTCTCTGGGTCTGTATCCTGGCTCCATTCTTTACTAGCTATACAACCCCGGACAAGTATTTAATCTCCTCGTTTTATTATCACCCTGAGCCTTGGTGTCTTTAACTGTAAATGTGGTTAATAATAATACCAACTTCAAAGAGTAATTTTGAGACTGAAATGAAATAATCTGAGTCAAGCAGTTATTATATTTTCTAGAACAAATGCTCAATCAAGATTATTTTCATCATGATAATATTAATATTATATGTCATCTGGGGAGGTCCTGGTATATGCATATTGGGATTATTTAGGAGAAAGAAGTGGGGCAGAGAGTGAGTTACTTTATAAATTAAAAATAATGCAGAGAGTGAAACTTAGCTCCGCTCAGTGCTCAGTAATTAAATACTCAAAAACACCACACTCCCAAAGAAAAGGACTTTTCTGGGGAATTAGAATGATAGTGTTAGGGAGCCTGGGGGTCATGTGGCAGAATATTCAAGAGACAATGTTCTGAATTCTGCTTTGAGGAATAGTGATTGGGGCCTTAAAAGCTTGTGAGCAGTCATCTAAGGAACAACTCTTGGCCTTTGTTCAGAGGAAAGATGAATAATAAAAAGCAAAAGATATTTGGAAATATTTAGTCCAATGGATTGACTAATGAACCACACAGATATCCTTTTTCATAACCTTGAAACCAGGATAACCGGATGGTGCCCAGGTACCACTATTAACTACTCTAAAAATGATCACATTAGAAAGTCTTGGACAAAGCAAAATCTGTAACAAAACTCAGAGTCACAAAAGGAACCAGTCTTGTTGGTCAGATAGAGACTCGTTGAACTCTATTTGCTCATAAATGATAAATTAAGTCATCCTGCAGGGGGGCGTAGAAAGGGGGAATTGATCACAGGGAGCTACATATAACCTCCTCTCTGGGGGACGGGCAGCAGAGGGGTGGGTGAAGGGAGACGCCAGGCAGTGTAATATAAGGTATAATGATAATTTATAAATTATCAAGGGTGCATGGGGGAGGAGGGAGGAGAAAGGGAGGGGGAGGGGTAAAAAGGAAAATGAGCTGATTCCGGGAACCCAAGAGGCAAGCGAATTTTGGGAATGATGAGGGCAACAAATGTATAGATGTGCTTTACACAATTGATCTATGTATTATGATGAATTGTATGAGCCCCAATAAATTGATTTTTAAAATGATTAAAAAGAAAAAAAATTAAGTCATCTTGGTGGTTTGGAACTGAATTCACTCTCTTGTTAGAATAATCCACTATTTAAAATCCAAAGGGCTGGATTTACCCAAGGAAAGTTCAAAGGGTTAGGAAAGAAAGGAAGCAAGATAGAAGCGGGGAGCACATGAAGAAGTGGCACATGTGATGGTACACTGAGGAACTCATAAGCGATGAATGGACATAAAATGTCTATGGCCTGTTGAGTTATAAAACTGAAGATCGCCTTTGTAAATCTTCACCTAATCACAATATAAAGTTAGAAACAAAACAGAAACCAAGAAAAAGGCGGTTTTATTTTGGTCATGAGGGCTTCCTGTTCCTTGCTAATTCATTCTCAAGGCTGCCTGCTAGCAGACACACCAACTAACAAAGCCATGGCCATCGAGTTCCAACTCATAGTGACCCTACAGGATGGAATAGAACTGCTACTTAGAGGTTTGGGGTTTTGTTTGTTTGTTTTAATTTATAGGAACAGACGGACTCATTTTTATACCGTGGAATAGTTGGTGGATTTGAATTTCAAAATTTGTGGTTAATTTGCAGCCCAATGCTTAACCCATCAGCTTCCTTTGCATAGCCACACATCTAGACAAAGGCCGTTATCCATGTCCCTTGTCCCTTCCCTTCCTGATGAAGCAGACTTCCACAATGATGGCAGAAAAAGCCCATAGGCGTAGTCAATGCTATTCACTCTGGTCGTAAATGTGAAGTGACAGTAAAAAACTGTATTGGAAAATCAGCAGCAGCACAAAGGAAGGATAAAATGAAGACACATAACCCACTTCAAAGGAAATAGATGTGTACACAATTAAAAAAAAGATTAAGAATAGAGAAGAAAATATGGGAAAATTCTACTAAGACAGGAATTTTGAAGACTATGGTACTTCATTTAAAGTGATAATAGACTACTATGCAAAGAATATGACAAAGAATCCATCAAGGATAAGAAAGATATTTAGGATCACAGGGAACTACATATAACCTACTCTCCGGGGGACGGGCAGCAGAAGGGTGGGTGAAGGGAGAAGCCGGACAGTGTAATATAAGATACAATAATAATTTATAAATTATTAAGGGTGCATGGGGGAGAGGGGAGGAGGAAGGGAAGGGGAGGGGGAATAAAAGGAAAATGAGCTGATTCCGGGAACCCAAGAGGCAAGCGAATTTTGGGAATAATGAGGGCAACAAATGTATAGATGTGTTTTTATACAATTGATCTATGTATTGTGATGAATTGTATGAGCCCCAATAAATTGATTAAAAAAAAAAAGAAAGATATTTAAGAAATTAAGATAAACTTTAAAAAAAAATCATAGCATTGTGAATGAGGGGAGTGCAGAGTGGGGACCCAGGGCCCATCTGTAGGAAACTGGACATCCCCTTGCAGAAGGGCTACGGGGAGGAGACAAGCCAGTCAGGGTGCAGTGTAGCAATGATGAAACATACAATTTTCCTCTAGTTCTTGAATGCTTCCTCCCCCCAACCCCCACTATCATGACCCCAAATCTACCTTACAAATCCGGCTGGACCAGAGGATGTACACGGGTACAGATAGGAACTGGAAACACAGGAAATCCAGGACAGATGAACCCCTCAGTACCAGTGGTGAGAGTGGTGATATGGGGAGGGTGGAGGGAAGGTGGGGTGGAAAGGGGGGACAGATTACAAGGATCTACATATAACCTCCTCCCTGAGGGATGGACAGCGAAGTGAGTGAAGGGAGATGTTGGATGGTGTAAGATATGACAAAATAATAACAATTTATAAATTATCAAGGGTTCTTGGGGGAAGGAGGAGTGGGGAGGGAGGGGGAAAATGAGGATCTGAGACCAAGGGCTCAAGTAGAAAGCAAATGTTTGGAGAATGATGATGGTAACATATGTACAAATGTGCTTGGCACAATGGATGGATGGATGGATTTGATAAGAGTTGTACAAGCCCCCAATAAAATGATTTTTAAAAATTCCCATCAAGAGAAGATTGGATTAAAAAAAATAAAACTGGTTTATACACACAACAGAATACTCTGCATCCCTAAAAACAGCAATGTAACTATGAAACACATCAAGACGTGGAGGGATCTGGAAGACATTATGCTGAATGAAGTTAATCAGTCACAAAAGGACAAGTACTGTATGAGTCAACTGCTGTAGGAAGAAGCTGAAGAATTAGCACAAGCTTAGGCTTGTAGGGCATCCATTCTGCTGACCAGGGGTTTCAGACATCCTGGTAGAGAGCCTGAGCCCTGCCAATGAACCATACATCATCTGCACTAGGTAAGGATTTTGAAGGTCACTATGCCAGTGGGTGCCTCAAGGGAAAGGAAGGGGATGTTTTCTACTGAGTGGCTGTCATGTAAATCTAAGATGAGGTCCCTTCTGGACAGGCAGACAGCACCATCAGAGGGATGAGGGATACTGATAGGAAACACAAGTCAGGGAGTGGAAAGGGAATAAACATGTCTAGGGAACACAAATGTGTGTCTGTTGGTAGGAAAAGATGGAGGATCGATCTCCAGTTGGGGGAAAATGCTTTGGGGTACCCTAGGGGGTAGGGGCAGTGTCTTTGGTGGTATGCACCAAATGGGCCACATTGTCCGGGGCTTCTGGGTGCATCCTGAAGACCCAGGCCAGGTTCAGTGGAAACTTAGGGCACTGAATCCTGGATCTTCAAGGGGCACAGCATGCTCCTGAGGCTGCATCAGTGAGATCTCATGTGGAAACTCCACTATCTTAGCTGGACTCTACCTCAGACACACTTGTAACATGAGGACTGAATTTGGAAAATACAGGGTGTCTGAGGAAGAGGAAGACAGCTCTACCAGGATTGTTGAACTGTTGGGATGTGGACAAGCATGGTCTGGCTACAGCAATGCTCTGTATACTGTATTAAGATATATATTATTCCGATAAATCTGTGATGGGCATCCTCAGTGAGTAGTATTAGAAATGTCCTTGATAATTAACCCCCACTGTTTGTGTACATAGTGCTCAGTCATGAAAGAATTGATTCTGTGCAAGTGAGTAATTCAGGGACTTTGATATGGAGTAAGCCTACATTGGCCTGGCATCCTTCTCTCAATAGGGCTGTAAAAAGAATTAGTACCAGTGGGTAAACAAAAGACAATATTAATGGAAGATCATTATGGTGAAGAGGCTGATCAAAAAACAAACTAATGAACAAAAAACATAGATCTAGGAATGGGTTTGGGGCTCACACTAAATTCTAGTTCCAACTTAAGAACAATTAGTTCTTTCATCATGGCCTTGCTTGGTACTCTCCCTCAGGAAGGGAACACAGAAGATATGTCTGCTATAGCAAAATGTGACAAAGAAATTAAATGGTGCCAGCTATCAGATGAATTAGCGTTGGGTTCTTAAAGACTTGTCTCCAAAGAAGCAGCCATCTAAGTGAGGTGTCAACTAAGTCTACATGGAAGAAACATGTGACCATCACCAGTCACCGAAGGATTCTAAATCATACAATCCAAAATCGAAGGAGGGATTCATATCAGAGCCTAAATTGTGAGAATCGGGTTTGCAGAAGGCTATGGACCCCAAGATTCATTTGTGGGAGCTATATAGGAAATAAATCTCTGGGGAACTCCCTCTATCCATCATTGAGGCCTGGGAGGACAGTGGTTACTAAACAGAGTGGATTGCAGAGATGAGCATGGAACATCAAATAGATAAATCTGACAAACCATTGAAACTGTCAGTTGATCCCCCAAATGATGCATGCTGGACCTGATCTGATTTTCAACATTTTCTGTATTTTTGTTTTGTTTGTTCATATTAGGGTTCCATTGTGTTATATGTTCCTCCATGTTTTGGTATATGAAACCCAAGGTTGGTGAACCTATAGGGAAATCAACTATAATAAGATTTTTTGTGGGACAAGGAGGAGGTACAGTGATTGGGGGTAGTGATATAAAAGAGAGATGATTTCAAGGAGTCCAGAAAGAATAAAAAAGAATGTTTGTAAACTGATTGTGATAGCAATTGTACAACACTGTTCAATGTGATTGATCTATGGAATGATATATTTGTATTAACTCCAAATTAATTTAAATTAAAAAAAATAGCACCCTATCACTTGATCTCTTTTTTGATCCATTTAAATTTTCTGTAATATTTAATATTTTCTGCTTTGTTTTTTATTGTGGATTTTATCTGATTTACTTTGTTATTGGTGTTAGTGTTTTTTTTGCTTTTAAAAAATGATTTTCTATATATGAAATCCAGCAGGTAAATCTATAGAGACTGTAACTGGTGTAAGGAGGAGTGGTGGGAGAGGTTGGGGTGAGATGGTAAGCTAATAACAGTGAGCAGAAGAATGAAATAAATGCTCTAAAACTGATTGTGGTGAGGATTATACAACTCTTCTTGATGTGATTCAACGATTGAATTGAATGATATATGAATTATGTGCCAGTGAAATTTTTGGGAAAAGAAAAGTAAAAATACCTTAGAGCTTGAGGCTTAAAAAAAAAAGAAATCAAGATAGATGAATCTGTAACCAATTGCCAAAAACAAATGAAAAGGATCAAGCAATAGACAGGGATAAAAAACATAGAAGTCAGTGAAAGAAATCTTCAAGAATAGAAAGCAAACATGTTTGGCCAGCAATTTGTAGAATTAATGATGAAAACAAAAATTAATAGCAATGTGGCAACGTAGCATGGAAATTCTAGATTGTTCCAACACAGCATTAGGCATAGGAACAGTAAGAAGTCTTATATTTTTCAAGAGGATTGTGTTGCAGGGAATCCAGGACAGATGATCCCTTCAGGACCAGTGGTGAGAGTGGCAATACCGGAGGGTGGAGGGAGGGTGGGGTAGAAAGGGGGAACCGATTACAAGGACCTACATATAATCTCCTTCCTGGGGGATGTACAATAGAAAAGTGAGTGAAAGGAGACGTTGGACAGTGTAATATGTGACAAAATAATAATAATAATGTGTAAATTATCAAGGGTTCATGAGGGAGGGTGGAAGCGGGGAGGGAGGGGGAACATGAGGAGCTGATTCCAAGGGCTCAAGTACAAAGCAAATATTTTGAGAAGGATGATGGCAACAAATGTACAAATGCGCTTGACACAATGGATTATGTATGAATTGTGATGAGTTGTCTGAGGCCCCAATAAAATGATTTAAAAAAATAATAAGTTAAAAAAATTTTTTAAGAAAATGTGTTGAAAATTATGATGGCAACAAATGTACAAATGTGCTTGACACAATGGATGGATGGATTGTGATAAGAGCTTTATGAGCTCCCAATAAAATGATTGCAAAAAAGAGGGTTGTGTTGTAGATATTGCACACTTTTTGTTTCTTTGAAAATGCTCTGAAATATAATTAGTTAAAATTTACATTTATAATTATATTTAAAGTTGATGAAGCTGATCCTCATTATGGTGACTTGAGGATTCAGAGCAGAACTGTGCTCCATGGGGCTTTCTAGCCTGTGCCCCGCAGGAAGCAGATCAGCAAGCCTTGCTTCCGAAGTGCTCCACTGCCGTTTTGATTATTTTCTGAATTCCCCAATATTTGTCCCATTTAGGCATCTACACTAATCATTAGAAGTACAATAATGGAAGGTGTAATGTTCAAGTCATTTAAGAGGGAAAAAATTTTAAAAAGGAAACTAACAAGAGTAGACCATGAAATTGAGGGGGGGAATTCTTCTAAGTGGGAGTGGGGTTGGGGGTGGTAGATGACTTCCTTTAAAGCAAGGATAGACTGGTGTTGCAATAAAATCACCAAAAGACTGATAACATTCGAGTTCTGAATTGGGCACTTAGCAGTTGGGTGACAAAGTACTGATTCTCTCAAAGTCTCAATTTCTTTGCTTGCAGCATGAACATAAGATTCTTTTCAACAGTGAATGACATGAAATAAAATGTACACATACTTAGGCTAGGGACAGGTACATTGCAAAATACACATAAATGCCAACTCTTAGTGGCAATAACACAGGTGGGAAAAATGGTAATGGACATCATGAAATAACGGGACAGAAAGAAGTTCAGACATGTCCAAACCAAACTCATTCTTGTAAGACCGATTCCAACTCACTCTGACCATGCAGGGTAGAGTAGAAATGTCCCCATGGGGTTTCCAAAGATATCCTGTTTATGGAGGAAAACTTCCCCCTTGTTCTCTCACGGATTGCTTAATGAATTCACACAGCCAACCCTTCAGTCAGCAGCCCAGTGTTTAACAACTGTCTTTTTTTTAAAAAATCATTTTATTAGGGGCTCATACAACTCATCACAATCCATACATACATCAGTTGTGTAAAGCACATTTGTACATTCATTGCCCTCATCATTCTCAAAACATTTGATCTTCATCTTAACCCCTGGCATTAGCTTCTCATTTTTCCCCTCCGTCCCCGCTCCCTGCTCCCTCATAAACCCTTGATAATTTATAAATTATTATTTTGTCATATCTTTCACTGTCTGACGTCTCCCTTCACCCACTTTTCTGTTGTCCGTCCCTCAGGGAGGAGGTCACATGTAGATCCTTGTAACAACAGTCTTAACAAAACTCCTCAAATATGTCAATTATCCCAATAAATGTGAATGGATTAAATTTCCATGTTGAAACAGTCTAAATGGTTTGGTAGGGGGTGGGGGTGGTGTTACAGTGGTGGAAGTAGGGTAAAATGTCAAGGAGTCCATGTAGGAAAAGAATGTTTGGAAACTGATTGTGGTAGCAATTGTGCATTCTACTTGATGTGATTGAAATTTGGAATGATATATGTATTAAATCTCAACTAATAAAAAAAATGAGTAAAGATGTTACATTGCGAGGATTGAAATCAATGACATGAAACAAAATGTAACAATTCACAATAAATTTTAAAAATACATATAAATAAAATATTGGAAATAATGAAAAATAAAATGAATACTTTATTTTTATTATTAAATATATATTAATACCTAATTTCTATATTTAATATTAAGCAATATATAGATATGCACACACAGATTGTTTGGTTGTTTGGTACTGGTTAAATCTATGCATAATAATATGTATATACTAGGTCCAATAATTGGATTTCATCTTCTGTAATGCATAAGATCTCATATTTTTGCTATTGTAGGTCATCAATTATGTATTTCTACAGAGGTGATATGGATGAAATGAACAGCTTATGTGACTGTTGAAGGTAGGAGGAAGGGAAAATGTTCTTAGGCAGAGTACAAAATGTATTTAAAGTACCTGAGTCAAGAGCAGTACACCAATATAGCATTAAAATAAGTAAGGCAAAAACTGTGGAGATACAAAGAGAAATCCATTGATAGTGAGTTGCTTTAATAGTCTCTCAGCAATTGATAATTTGAATAGTCATAGCTAAGGTTATTCACAACTTGTCTGCAGAGTCATGGTGAGGATAATGTGTGCCCAAAGGCAATTTATAAATTTGCAACACCACACCCACCCTCCTCCACACTACACCCTCCATGCCTCTTCATGCCATGCTTCCCCAGGTAGATTCATTGAAGAATGGTGGTCTGCTAGTGCGGACTGACCTACTGCCCATCTTTGCTACCCCCTTGGATTTGTGCCCAGGGGACAGATGCACGCCTTAATTCCTCCTCCACTAGGACTTGGCCTGCTAGTTTATCATACTATGGTGACTTGCCTGTTTGTCTGATGCTAGAAGCAATGTCCTTGGTATTTCAAATATTAGGAGGGTCGGCCATGCTGGATAGTTACATCAAAGCTTTCAGGCAGATTAGGAAAAAGGGTCTGGTGATCTACTTTTGAGGATTAGCCCATGAAACCTGTTGATTACAATAGAATAATCTATGACTTTCTTATTTTGGACATATCATCAAAAATGATCAATTACTAGAGAAGGGCATTGGCATCATGTCCAAGAAGTGGAGCACCAACTAGGAAAATAACAGAGAAATTGGTCAGATAAGTTGGCAGAACAGCACCATCCACGGATTGGAACATGTTAGTTATTTTGAGGATGACACAGAACTTGGAAGAATTGTCTTCTGTAATGCATAAGATCTCAATGAGTTAAAGTCAACTACTAACAACAAAAACAAAGTTACAGATATAAATTTAAAAATGGAATTACCAATATTGACCAAAGGTGTAGGTATATAACTTGTTCACCAAGAAACAAGTAAAATACATTTTCTT
Source organism: Echinops telfairi (assembly GCF_000313985.2). Classification (NCBI taxonomy): domain Eukaryota; kingdom Metazoa; phylum Chordata; class Mammalia; order Afrosoricida; family Tenrecidae; genus Echinops; species Echinops telfairi. Next base: position 70,093,351 of record NW_022111324.1, read on the forward strand.
AACTTGCTGTTGTAAGATACCATTAGGCATGTTCAGACTCATGTGGTGGTGGTTGTTAGATGCTGTTGAGTCAGTTCTGACCCATAGCAACTTTATGCAACAGAAAATACTGCCTGGAGATTGTTCCTATGTTTACACTCATTGTTGCTGACACTGTGTCAGCCCATCTCCATGAGGGCCTTCCTGCTCTTTTGTGCTGCCCTCTTCTTTACCAAAAATGTTGTCCTTCTCTAGGGACTGGTCTCTCCTGACAACATCTCCAAAGTATGTGAGATGAAGTCTTGCCATCCTTGCCTCTAAGAAGCACTCTAGCCATACTTCTTCCAAGAAAGACTTTGTCTTTTTGGCAGTCCATGGTACTTTCAATATTTCAATATTCCTGTCTTCTCAAGTTGTTCCTTGAAATTTTCTATTCAGCGATTTCCCATCATCACTGCTTCTATTTGCCTTAGCTAATCTATGATTAAGAGCATGTTCAGAGCCTCTTCTGCCATCCACTTTAATCTTTTCTTTTTTCCCTATCTTTTCTGACCTTTTGCTTTCTTCAAGTGTATGATGCTCTTGATGTTATCTGATGGCTCATGAGTCATGTCATTAGCATTCAATGCACCAAATTTACTTGTTATATGTAATTTGCATAGGAGCAATTGATGGTCTATTCCACAGTCAGCTCTTGATGTTATCTGATGGCTCATGAGTCATGTCATTAGCATTCAATGCACCAAATTTACTCGTTATATGTAATTTTCATAGGCGCAATTGATGGTCTATTCCACAGTCAGCCCCAGACCTGGTTTTAGCTTCTAATATTGATCTTCTCTCTATTGTCTTTCCCCACAAGTGTAGTCAACTTGATTCTATGTAGTATTCCATCTTGAGAAGTCCATGTGTATTGTCAACAGTAGTATTGTTGGGAAAAAGTGGTGAAGAAGTCATTGGTCTTGCAAGATTCTTTCATGCCAACTCCAGCTTTGTTTCTATCACCAAGAGCATATTTTCCAAATACTGTTCCTTCCTCTTTGTCTGCAACATTTGCACTCCAATCACCAATACTTATCAATGCATATTGATTGCATATTTGATCACTATTTTTTATTTGATCACTTTCAGACTGAAGACGTTGGTAGACATTTTCAATGTCAACATCACTAGCTTTAGATACAATTATAGACTCTAATAAACCAAGGATCTTGAAAATGAAACATAATTGGCTAATATTTTGTTCTAATATGCATAAGGTCAGCAAGAGCCAGAGCCAAGTTAAAAACAATCTTAGTTGCACATATCATCAGTCATCAGAGTTCATTGTTCTTATGTATAGTTCACACAAGAAATTAATGAAATCTCCTAATTAGTGACCCACACTGAATGAAATGCCTATTGAAGAAATTGATAACTGAATGCACATGTATATGCTTTCAATGAAAATCTTAAAAATCAGACATATAAAATACATCATCTCTGTACATGATTTTTTCTCTGAAAAGAATTTAAAAATTAATAATGCACTAATCTGCCCATAACGATGGGTAAGAGTCCTTGTAATACAATTTAAAGCAAACCCCCAAATTCAAGATTCTGTAATTAACATTAATGGTTAAGAAAGAAAACAAAAACCAGTATTTATCCATTATATTCTACTCACTGTGTTCATGCTTTTACACACACAATTTCATTTTATATTCACCTTCTTCAAAAGAAGCCAGTGGACATGCTGTTGATACATATGAATATATTATTAATGAAGAAATTAACTTTAAAGAAAGCCACTTATTTGGTTAAAGTTGAACAGCTTGTCCATGATGGAGGTAGGATGTTATTGGAATTCTTTCTGATGCCAAATACAGACTTTCTGACTCATTCACTGATTTCCTAAAAATCAAATAAACAACAAAAATAAATCAATAAGGAACTCCTATTAAGCTTGTACTATAAATCAGGTGTTATGCCAAGTTCCAGGGGAAGAAAAAACTCAAGAAATGGTCTTCTTTCAGGTTTTCATGGATTAGAGGAGAGAGTAGTTAGGTGCATAGGTAATAACAAAATCATTGTCTAAGTTCTACAAGATTTATACGATGAGCAAAAGAGGAGTCATTGTACCACATGATGAGAGTAAAATAAAGTTTTATTAACAGGTTTTAGATCCTAAGAACAAAGAGCATTTTTTCAACAAGAAAACATATTTTGCTTTTCAAATAATTGAATTAGTAGACCTTAGAAACATCACTATGAGTCATAGAATGATTTATTCTTCAAATATAACTTGAAAATTTTTATATCTTTGTTCAACATTAAATGGACCTATTATTTTCTTTTTCTGATTCTCCTTAATTAGTATTGGAATCAAGACCAATCTCATGCAATGAGCTGAACAACTTTTGCTTTTGTTTTACAATTGCTGGAAAAATTCATATAGAGCAAGAGTAAACTACCTGCAAGAAGTATGTTAACACACATCAATAAAGATATCTGAGTCTTTTTTTGAGAAGAGGTCTTTAATAACCATCCAATTGTTCTTTAGTGGTATTTAGGCCATTTTTATCTTTCAATGTTTCATAATTTTTAGATGTCATGTTTTGTCTGAATAAGTATTTGCATGGATAAATAATAATATTTCGTGGTATCTTAATTTCTATTGTGCTTGTAATAATTTTCTGTTTATAGTCTGATTTCTTTAAACATTCACTTTGTATATTTCTCCACTGAGTGAATGTCTCACCATTCATCTCTCATCTGATTGTACTGTGGTGGCTTGCACATTGCTCTTGCTGTGGTGCTTGAAACTATGCCACCAGTATTTAAAATACCAGAAAGGTGATCCATGGTGGACAGGTTTCATTGGTGCTTCCAGATTAAGGCATACTAAGATTAAGGAATAGGTATACCACATTTGAAAATTTAGCCAAAGGAAAGTTTATGAACACCAAGGAAACAGTATGCTATCGTGCTGGAAGATGAGCCCCTCAGACTGGAAGCTACTCAAAATGCAACTGGTGAAGCACTGCCTTCTCTAAAAAGAGTAGACTTTAATGGAGTAGATAGAGTAAAGGTTTGCATGCATTAATATCTCCAAATCTACGAGGAAGGCCAGGTAGCCCAACTATTATTCAGATGTACACACCAACCACTATGTCGAATGATTAAGAAATTGAAGAGTTCAACATGTGCAACTGAAATGGATCAAACATACAATCAACATGCATTGATAATTATTGGTGATTGTAATGTAAAAGTTGGAAACAGAAAGGAGAAAACATTAGTTGGGAAATAAGTTCTTGGTTATAAAACAAAGCTAGAGATCACATGATAGAATTTTTTCAAGGACAATGACTTTTCTCTTTCTTTTTTTTTAAATGTTCCTTCTAAGTTAGGTAAAGGTTTACAGATTAAATCATCCGTCTTACATTCAAGGATTCACATACATTTTGTTTTGACTTGCAATCTCCTAAATATACAATTATTTAGTCTGCTTCCTCCCTGTGTTTCCTGTTTCCATTTCACATCTAAATTCAACAAAATGATCAAGGACTTGATATGTGGACCTCGCTGAATTGAATAAACAGTAAATAAATCCAAGAAACAAGTATACAGAAGAGATGATGGAGCAGCTCAAAATCAACTGACACAATATCCCGTGGCACAGACTATCAGTTGTTCATATTCATGTTCCAGTTGAACCTGAGAAAAAATTCAGTCAAGTCCATAGACCCAAAATACGACCTTGAGTATATCCCACAGAATTTTAAAACAAATCATGGATAGATTTGACACACTGAACATCAATGAATGGAAGATCAGACAAGTTGGGGGATGACATCAAGAACATCAAACATGAAGAAATCAGAGGGTCATTAAAAACACTAAAAAGACAGAAAAAGGAGGGGAAAAAACAAACAAAACGAAAGTCAGAAGAGACTGAGACTTGCCCTTGAACATAGAGTAGCTAATGTAAATGAAAGAAATGATGAGGTAAAAGACCTGAACAGAAAGTTTAAAGGAACAGTTTGGAAGACAAAGGAAAGCATTATCTTGAAATGTGTAAAAACTTGGAGTTGGAAAACTAAGAAGGAAGAATACACACAAGCATTTTTCATTCTGACAGAACTGTAGAAAAACTTCAAACCTGGAACTGTATTATTGAAGGATTCTATGGAAAAATATTTAATAATGCAAAATATATCAAAAGAAAATGGAACACACAAAGTCATTGTAACAAAGAACTGGTTGATGATCAACTATTTCAAAAGCTAGTATATGATCAAGAACGGTGATAATGAGGGTATGTGCTCAAGCTGCATTGAAGGTCTTGGTAAAGCATAAGGCTTCAGGAATTAGCACAATACCAACTGAAATGTTTTTACAAACTGAAGCAGTACTGGAAGTGTTCACTCATCTATAAAGATTTTAGAAGATAGCTACCTCACCAAAGACTGTAATCCCTATTTGTGCCCATTCCAAAGAAAGATGAGCAAACAGAATACAGAAATTATCAATGCCATTACTGTCACATGCAATTTTGCTTAAGATAATCTGAAAATATTTGTAGTGGTAAATTGATGTGGAGCTTCCAGAAATTGAGAGGAGGAAGTTGAATAAACAATAGTGCTGTCACTAGATGGATCTTGGTTGAAAACAGAGACTAGCAGGAAGAAATAAAATTATTTTGTTGATTATCAGAAGGCATTGAACTATGTGACTCATAACAAACCATCAACAACATTGTGAAGAACTGATATTCCAGAACATGTAATTCTACTCATAAAGAACCTGTGCATTGACCAAGAGGCATTTATTTAACTAGGGAATATTGAGTGTCTAAAAATCAGGAAAGTTGTGCATCAAGATTGGATTTTTTAGCACAAATTTTCAATCAATATCTTGAGCAAATGATGTGGGAAACTGGACGATATGAAGAAGGATGAGACATCAGGGTTAGAGGACTGCTCAATAACGAACTACAATTACAAATTACAAAACCTTATTTGTTTAAAGCAAAGAAGACTCGACTTTTTTTCTCTTTATTGTGAATTAGGTGAGGGTGTTCAGAGCAGATCATCAGTTTTACATTAAATTATTCATACATATTTTGCATCAACTCATTTATTGTAATCCCCTATTGTACCATCACCTATCTTATTTCCTCCTTGTGTTTCCTGTTTTCTTTGCTAACTCTCTGAACATTGCCCTTGGGTAAATGCTGCCCTTTGTTTTTAAATGTTTGATTATCCCACCAGAGGGGTCAGTTCAGTTTCAGACCTTAAGGGTAAGAGCCAAAATCTCTGGAATTCCATCTGTCTCTTTCCAACCAGTAAGCTTGATTTCATTAAATGTTCTTGCTCTTATTACATGTCTTCTCCCATTATATCCAGGACCTTTTAATATGATTCCTTTAGAACTGGTCTCAGGACAGATGTTTGTGTGGTCCATCAGTCCAGTGGAGTAATTGTTTCCATGTCTGTTGATTTCATCATTCTTTGGAGAGGAACCCAAGGGCTACACCTTAGATGACTGCTCTGGAGCATTTAAGACCCCAGTAGCTACTCATCCAAGTAATGTGCAGAAGTACTTGCTAATGAGGATCAAAGTATAACACATACTAAAGACTACAGTCTTTATGCTTTAAAGTAGTGAAAATAAAAATTCCTAAAATTGGACCAATAAATATGGTACATGGATAAGATTTGTTAAATGTCAAGGATTTGATGTTTCTTGGATTCATAATCATGTCCATGTAAACAGCAGCCAAGAAATCAAAGGGCATCTTGTATTAGGGAAACTTGAGTGTAAAGAAAAAATTCCCTTTAAACTGTTAAACAGTAAAGATAGCACTTTGAGGATTAAGGTACACCAGAGACAATCCACCGCATTTTCAATTATTCATATGCATACAAAAATTGGAAAATTCACAATAAGATTGAATAATTAGTGCATTTGAATTACGGTGCTGGCAAAGAATATTAGTTGTACTGAGACAGGGAAAGGGCATGAAGTTTGAGATTTGGACAGAGCATGTGCAGAGTCCATACAATATCTTGGGATTACAGTTCCTAGAACCCCTTGCTACACTTGTGGAAATTACCCCTCTAGAGGAAGTTTCCTGAGAATCCCTTGCACACAAATGCTTACTGTGTAAGAAAGAACTACCGACTGACTATGCCAGCTGGGAAAGTGTTTCTTCCTCCTTTGGAGTCTCAATAAAATTCTTTTGCAAATATTCTATGTCTCCCAAAAGTAAATCTTTCTTTGGGGAAGACAGGAACCTAAGCTCTGATAACAGAATCGTAGACTACCAGAGAATCTGTCTTGGAAAGAGGGTAGCTGGAATGCTTTTTGAAAGTAAAGATGAAAGATTTTGTCTGACACATTTTGAACATATCATTAGGAGGGGCCTGTCCCTGGAGAAGGACACCATGCTTGAAAACACAGTGGGCCAAGAGAAAAAGAGGAAGCTCCTCAAAGAGATGAATTGATACAGTGGCTGCCTCGACGGGCTCAAATGTGGCAACAATTCTGAGGACAGTGCAGTCCATTCTGTTGTGCCTAGGGTAGCTGTGAATAAGAACTGACTAGACGGCACCTAACAACAATAGTTGAATGTCTGGTTAAAGTCTTCAACTCATTTTGTTTGCTTGTTTCATGATAACTACATACAAAGGCCCATTGTTCCCTTTTAACGCTATTTTATCCATATTCCATACATTTTATAGTGTTTCTAATACTGACCAGTTCTTATTACTGTTTCATTTCCATAATGTGATCATTATTAATGTTGTTCATCAGATATTTTGTGTTCCTGACTTTTTTGGTTTATTGTAGAATTGCATTTCATAAAATCATTTGAATGTAATTGTTCTATGTAATTTGCTTTTGCATATGAATTATAAGCAGATCAGTATCATTTCTGAGCAGAAATTTTGAGTGAATGTAAAAGGCAGCGTGATGTTTCTACTTTGGAATATTAAATAAGGAAATACAAAAATGATAGCTACCTCAAGCTAAACCCTTTAGTGAGATGACTTAAAGCAAAGCCTCCAATCAATTCATGATATGTAAATGATAAGATGAGCAAAAGCTAAACTTTTGTTTTTTCAGGCCACTGAGATTTAGCAATTACTATTATTTAAGCATCACCAAGGTTTTTATAATTGAAATACTTTATGATTTATCTCAAGGATTATCTAGTAATATTGATGATGTTGTAACTCAAGCTTTGGAATATCAACCTTAAAGTTGGCTGTTCAAACCCACCATGGTAGAAAGTTGAGACTCTCTTTTCTCATGTAGCCATAGGGTCTTGGAAACCCTATATACAGGTTCACAATGATTCAGACTGAGGCATGTCATTGCTGATATTAGATAGATCTTAAGTGAAAGAAGAAAAATACCTAAATGATGTCTATTTGTGCTTAATTTACTATGCAGATGCAGTAGATTGTGTAGCCTATAACAAATCATGGATAGCATTGCGAAGAATCTTAATTCAGAACATATCGCTGAGCCCATGCGGAACTTGTGTATAGAGCAAGAAGCATTCCTTCAAGCAGAGCAGGGGCTTCAGGATTTAAAATCTGGGAAGGTATTTGTCAGGGTTCTTTCCTTTCCTCTCACGTATTCAATCATTACACTGAACAAAAACCTGAGAAACCTGACTATATGAAGAAAAACACAACATCAGGATTGGAGGAGCCTTATTAACAACCTGAAACATTCAGATGATACCATCTTATAAGCTGAAAGGGAGATGGCCTTCAGTATGGATTGGCAATTCAGTATTATCAAAACTAAAATCCTCACAATGGAAGCAATCGATAACATACAAATATGCAAAAGATTGAAGGTATCAAGGGTTTCATTTACTTGGATCCACAACTAACACTCATGGAGACAACAGTCAAGAAATTGGTAATGTAGTACATTGGGAAAATCTGTTTCCTAAGACCTCTTTAAAGTGCAAAGATGTCAGTTTGAGGACTAAGGTGTAGCTGATCTAAGCCATGGTATTTTCAATCATCTCATAAGCACATGAAAGTTAGATAATAAGGAAGATTGAAGAATTTCTGTATTTCAATTATGAGGTTGGTGAAAAAAATATTTTAAATACCATGGACTACCAGAATAAGAAAAAAATCTGTCTTGGAATAAGTACAAACAGAATACTCCTTGGAAGTGAATCTGGTGAGACTTCATCTCATATGCTTTGGACATTATCATAAAATGATGCTGAGACCTCTAAGATTAACCAAAGATGTATATAAACCGTGGGAATATGAATGGATTGGGGGATCACACTTAATTCTAGGCCCAATCTAAGAAAAAGTAGGTCTTATGACATGGCCTTGCTCTATGCTTGCCCTCATGAAGAGATCACTGAAGATATGAGTGCTATAGCAAAGTGTGGTGAAGAAAGTAGATGGTTCCCAGCTTTCTAACAAATAGCATTTGGTGTCTTGAAAGTTTGTCTCAGAACAGCAGTGATCCAAAATCAGTGTCAAGGAGGGTGTGAGAGGCTTGGTAGGGCTTGATCAAGGGCAATGTAACTGAGAAATCACTGAAACACAAATGGAGGCTGAGCATAATAGTGGGACAAGAGGAAAGTGAAAGGAGATAGAGGAAAGAAATAAGAGACAAAGGGCATTTATAGAGGTCTAAATACAGGCATGTACATATATAAATGTATTTATACAGAATGATTGGGAAATAGATCTATGTGCATATATTTATAGGTTCAGTATTAAGGCAACAGATGGATGTTGGGCCTCCACTCAAGTACTTCCTCAATGCAAGAACACTTTGTTCTATTACATTGGCATTCCATGATGCACACCTTCCCGACAAGATTGCTGAAGAAAAATGTGTGCATAAGCAAATGTGGCTATGAAAGCTGATGGTGCCCAGCTATCAAAAGATATAGCATCTGGGGTCTTAAAAGCTTGAAAGTAAACAAGCAGCCATCTAGCTCAGAAGCAACAAAGCCCACATGGAAGAAGCATACCAATCTGTGTGACCATGAGGTGTTGAAGGGATTGGGTATAAGGCATCAAAGAGCAAAAAATCATATCATTGTAAATGAGGGGGAGTACAGATTGAGGACTCAAAGCCCAGTACAGATTGAGGACTTAAAGCCCATCTGTAGGTAACTGGACATCCCCTTACAGAAGGGTCATGGGGAGGAGACGAACCAGTCAGGGTTTAGTATAGCAACGATGAAACATACAACTTTCCTCTAGTTCTTAAATACTTCCTACCCACCACTATCATGATTCCAATTCAACCTTACAAATCTGGCTAGACCAGAGGATGTACACTGGTACAGAAACAAACCTCAAACACAGGGAATCCAAGACAGATGATCCCTTTAGGACCAGTGGTGAGAGGGGCTATACCGGAGGGTGGAGGGCCAGAATAGGTAAATCTATAGAAGCACTACCCTGATTAATGGCTAATTGAGGGTGTGGCAGAGAGTTTGTAGAAAATGAGGAGCTAATAACAATGAGTACAAGAAGGAAGAAAATGTTCTCGAACTGATTATAGCGATGATTTTGCAACTCTTTTTAATATGACAGAAATATTGAATTGTATGTTACCTGAATTATATGCCAACAAAACTATTTAAACAAGCGAGAAATGATTCACAAGAAAAAGACAACATATTGGTAAAGTAGAGAGTCAGACTCTGTTAAACTGATTGACAACAGTGGCTGCAACAATGGCCTAAGCCTAACAACAAATATGAAGATGATATAAGACCAGGAAGTGTTTTGTTTTGTTCTATTGTCAGAAGCTACTCGATGGAACCATACATCAACTTTGGATTCCTTATTTCACTGTTATATTTTTAATCATGAATATTTTTGTTTAGACTTTTTATGACCTTTTGTCAGATGATATTATTTAGTATGTCTTATGTTAACTCAGGACATTTTATTGTGTTGATTCTGAATTATTGGTTTGTCAACACAATTACTACATCTTAGGAGTTACATGTTCTTTGCTTGGTTGTTTTTATTTACTCTTGAAGCTATTCCTCAGATAAGTAAATTTATGGACCCGCAAGCATATTTTCCAAAGTTACATGCAGAAAAGACCAAGGTTTAGTTGGTGAGCCCCTGGTTCTTCAAATTAAAGAAAAGAACAGTGATAAGGCCCAGTTTGGGGAGTCTTTGGTGCTATAAAACTAATATAAACAATATTTGCTTCTACTGCACCAAACAAATCTTTTGTTCATGGATTTTGCTTTAATTATTCATCAAGTATTTTACAATTTAATGAAGGAGTGGGAGGAAAGGAAGGGATGGAGGAGTAAATGTGCAGGGGTAGCTAGGCATTTTATCAGCTGTCACCCAGCACTGATTTTACATCTCCTGGCGAGTAGCTTGACAAATGGCCAGAGTTGTTACTTCTCATCTTTACAGCCATTCAGTGGTTATCCCAAGTTAATTTACATAAACTGACCTGAGCATTAGCCTCTCACAGCTGCAATCTGTAACTCTTCCCCTCAGGTTATATCCAACGACTCTCTGTACCACAAACACCAGTTGTAGATGAGCTTTGTTTCTCCCCAAGAGTTTTCTTTTGTTAAGTTTCTGAGAGCTCAATTTTCTTTTGATTTCTGTAGTTTTTGCAGTTGATTTGGGGCAAGGCAGGCAGCAATGTATGGTAGTTTATAATCTCATCAAAAGTTAGAGTATGAGTATGTGATTTCTATGATGTTCTGCACTTTGTCTTGATCTTCTATGTATTCTCTCTTTAACTTTTCCATGGGATTATATTATTACATATCATTTGAGAATACTTCTTAAAACGAATCTGGTAACCTTTTAAAATTTTGGTGATCATGCTGACTTTCAAAGATCTGTTTCAGAGCATTCTGGTTTTGTTTGAATGGATTCATTACCTTCTTCAATTGCTCTATGAACTGATTGGACATTTTTTTTTGTCATTTCTTTCTTTTCTATGGATTATCTTTCTTTCCCTGATCTGGATTTTTTTCTTCATTTGCCATTTTCATAATGATCATTTTTTTTCATTGTCTTGAAATCTTGGTTTATATGCTTGTTGATTATTTATTAAAATGGATAACTGGAGTAGTGAAAGTTAATCCAACTGGTCTTTTTAAAAAATCATTTTATTAGGGGATCATACAACTCTTATCACAATCCATACATACATCAATTGTGTAAAGCACGTTTGTACATTCATTTCCCTCAACATTCTCAAAACATTTGCTTTCCACTTAAGCCACTGGCATCAGCTCCTCATTTTTCCCCCTCCCTCCCAGCTCCCCCCTCTTCATGAACCTTTGATAATTCATAAATCATTATTTTGTCATATCTTACACTGTCTGACGTCTCCCTTCATCCCCTTTTCTGTTGTCTGTCCCCAGGGAGGAGGTCACATGTACATCCTTGTAATAGGTTCCCCCCTTCCACCCCACACTACCTCCACCCTCCCAGTATCGCTACTCTCACCACTGACCCTGAAGGGATCATCTGTCCTGGATTCCCTGTGTTTACATTTCCTATCTGTACCAGTGTCCATCCTCTGGTCTAGCCAGACTTATAAGGTAGAATTGGGATCATGATAGTGGTGGGGGGTGGGGAGAGGAAGCTTTTTGGAGCTAGAGGAAAGTTGTATGTTTCCTCGTTGCTACACTGCACCCTGACTGTTCATCTCCTCCCAGCGACGCTTCCATAGGGGATGTCCAATTGCCTATAGATGGGCTTTGGGTCTCCACTTCGCACTCCCCCATATTCACAATGATATGATTTTTTGTTCTGATGATGCCTGATACCTGATCCTTTCGACACCTCATGATCGCACAGGCTGGTGTGCTTCTTTCATGTGGGCTTTGTTGCTTCTGAGTTAGATGGCCACTTGTTTGCCTTCAAGCATTTAAGATCCCAGAGGCTATATCTTTTGATAGCCAGGCACCATCAGCTTATATTGCCACATTTGCTTATGCACACATTTGTCTTCAGCAATCGTATCATGGAGGTGAGCACACAATGATATGATTTTTTGTTCTTTGATGGCTGATAATTGATCTGTTCAGCACCTCATGATCACGCAGGCCGGTGTGCTTCTTCCATGTGGGCTTTGTTGCCTCTAAGCTAGATGGCCTCTTGTTTACCTTCAAGTCTTTAAGACCCCAGACGCTATATCTTTTGATAGCCAAGCACCATCAGCTTTCTTCACCACATTTTGTATGCACCTGCTTTGTCTTATGCAATCGCTTTGACTTCAGTGATTGTGTTAGGAAGGTGAGCATCATGAAATGCCAATTTAATAAGAAAAGTATTATTGCATTGAGGGAGTACTTGAGTGGAGGTCCAATGTCCATCTGCTACCTTAATACTAAACCTATACATATATGCACATAGATCTATTTCCCCATCTTCATATATAAATATATTTATATATGTACATGCCTTTATTTAGACCTCTATAAATTCCCTTTGCCTCCTAGCTCTTTCCTCTATTTCCTTTTACTTTCCTCTTGTCCCACTATAATGTTCAGACTTCATTTGGGTTTCAGTAATTCCTCTGTTACGATACCCTTGATCATGCCCCACCAGGCCTCCCACACCCTCCTCCCCACCAATTTGGATCACTTGTTGTTCCCTTGTTCCTGGGTTTGTTAACATCACTTCCTTTCACCCCACCTGCCCTTCTCCCATGTCCTCCCAGAACTGTCAGTCCTGCTGTTTTGTCCTCCAGATTTTTCATCCAGATTATCTTATTTAGACAGACCTGTGGAGATAATAACATGCACAAAAACAAGACAGAGAAAAAACAAGCAACAAAAGAAAACAACAACAGGCCAATGACAAAAAAAAACAAACCCCGCAGGAAGAAAGAAAAGTATGTAGTTATTTCAAGTACTGTTTGTTGACCTTTAGGGGTGTTTTCCAATCAAGTCTGATGGGGCACCAAGCCCCATCTATTTTTGGTATTCCCTGGGGGCTTCATTGCTCTGTTCCCCTTCCTGTTCTGTTCCATGCCCTTGGTGTTTTGCCTTGGTGTGGTGGGATCAGATTGGGCACGATTCCCACACTGTGTCTCCAGTGTTGTCCCCTGTAGGGCAATGGGTCAGTGAGGGATGATGTAGTGCCTCATAGTGGGGCCAGCCATATGGTTTTCTCTATGGATTGCCTGCTCTGAGCGGGAATATCATCCTCAAGGTGGGCCAGGATGTACTCCACTCTCCCTTTCTCCCCCTTCATTTGCTGCCATGTGCTCTGATCAGACATGTCCCTCTCCCTGACCTGCAGATTCAGTGCTGCCCTCTGAAATAAGTTCTTCTGGTGGGAGGGGCAGGTGTCCGTGTAGGTGGGATTGGGGCCCGCCCCTCTGTCGTATCCACTGTTTCCCTATTCCATGCCGGCATGTTCCATTCACATCTTGGAGCACTGGATTGAAGTCTGGTCTGTCTTTCCCTCTGTAAATATAAACAATACACTCCCTTTGGTTGGTTAGTGCCCTGTTCCCGCTATACCCATTTCTTTTTTATTTTTTTTCCTTCCCACCCCCTCCTTTTTAGTTGGGTACCATATGTATTCCTGGATTTGGTCTGGGCCCTGCCATACTACCTGGTCCTCACCCCAGGAACATTTGTATACAGTAGCTTTTTCCCTATGCCCCTTTTGCATATTTTTTTAAGGCAACAACAGACTCATGTTACTTCCATCTCACCACAGCCCCTCCAACACTTGTTGTTTGCTGATTTTTAAAATTGGGCTGCCTTTGAGGATGTTAGGTGGTACCTCGTTATTTTAATTTGCATTTCTCTTATGGCTAAAGATTGGGAACATTTCCTCATATGTTTGCTGGCCATTCGGATTTCTGCCCCTGTGAAACTTTTGTTCAGGTCCTTTGCCCACCTCCTCAGTGGACAATTTTTTTTCTTTTTTGAAGCTAGCAGAGTATTATAGACTTTAGTAATAAGTCCTTTGATGTGTCATTGCTAATGATGTTTTCCAAGTCTGTGGACTCTTTTATTACTCTTGGTGAATTATTTCAATGTACACAGGTGTTTTATCTTCAGTATATCCCACTTGTCAATTTGTTCCTCCTCTGTGTTTATGTCCTTCCCTATTTCTGACAGTCTATGTATTCCCTGTGCCAAAGTTCTCAAGTTGGTCCCAATTCCCTCATTGATGGCCCTAATAATTTGGGGTTTAATATCAAGGTCTGTGATCCACCTTGAGTTTATTCTTGTTCTTGTTCAAGGGTCTTGCTTCATTTTTCTGCAGGTAAATATCCATTTTTTTCCAGCACCACTTGTTGAAGAGGGCATCTGCTTCCCATTGGATATTTTTTGGGCCCTTATCGAAGATCAGTTGTCTATATGCTGATGATTTTATTTCTGGGGTTTCAGTTCTTTTCCATTGGTCTAAGTGTCTGTCATTGTACCAATACCATGCAGTTTTGACCACTTTGGCTTTATAATATATGCTAAAGTAAGGTAAATCAAGCCCTCAACTCTGTTCTTCTTCTTGAGGAGTTCTCTGCTAATTCTGGGTGTCTTACCTCTCCTTATGAAGTTGGGAATCCGTTTTGCCATTTCTTTGAAGAAGATGAGGGTAATTGTATCGGGATTGCATTAAACTTATATAGTGCCTTTGGCAGAACTGACATCTTTACTTTATTGAGTCTTCCAATCCAGGAGCATGGGCTATTCTTCCATTTGTTGAGGTCACTCTTGGTTTCATGTAATAGTGTTCTGTAGTTTTCCTCACATAGATCTTTTGTTCTTTTAGTCAGGTATAACCCTAGATCCTTCAATTTGTGCTTGGCTATTGTGAAGGGTTCCACCTTTTGGTTCTCCTCTTTTGTGGTCTTATCCAATGTGTATAGCAGCTCGATGAACTTCTGTTTGTTTATCTTGTATCCTGCCACTCTGCCAAACACCTCTATTGCTTCCAGAACTCCCCTTGTGGAGCTTTTCAGATTTTCCATATATAAAATCATATCATCTGCAAATAATGATAGTTTCACCTCTTCCTTCCCCAGAGGAATACCTTTGATGTGTTTTCTTTGTCTTATGCTGTTAGCTAAAACCTCCAGTGATGATATTAAATAAGACTGGGGGCAAGGGGCATCCTTGTCTGGTCCCCTTTTTCAGTGGGATTGTTTGTCTTTTCTTCATTGACTGCCACGTTGAATGTTGGTTTTTCATATATAGTTTGGATTGTCTTGAGGAATTTGCCTTCCATTCCTATTTTCTCACGTGTCTTAAAGGTGGGGATAGAGAGAAGAGAGGGAAACATAAGTAATATTATAGCTGAGACCTGATTCCTGCCTGTGGGGCTGAAAGGGTTTAATCCCTTCCCTGAGGTGGTGGCAAGCTGTGGCTATGTTGAGATTAATCCCCTGTGCCGGTTCAAATGGTCCCGGCTCCGGCTGAGACAGTGGTGGGGTTCAGGGGTCCAACCTTAGCTGGCTTCCATTGTGGTACAGCAAAAGCCTCCAGCCCTTCACAGCCTTTTGGATCTGTGCCTACTTTTATTTATGATGCTCCTCCTGCAGTCCAGCAGTGTTGAATTTCCCTCTAAGCAACTCTCCTGGCCTGAATTCTGTGGAGTCCCTCTGGTATGTGTTACTCTGTCACCATCTTCCCAGAAGTCAAACTGGTCTTATTAAAGGCAAAAGAGGAGAGAGATGGAAGTGTAAAGGAGATAGTTCAGATAGAAAATAAATAGTAAGATGGTATAATTGAACCCAAATAATCTAGTAAATTATTAAAGGTATATGGAATGAATTTCTCAAGTAAAAGACTGAGATTTTACATTAGGTAAGGAACACAATGATGCTTCATTGCAAGCTACATATTAGAAGTGTAATGATAAAAAGTGAAAATATTGAAAGCTACTCAAGGGTAGCACTAAAACTTAGACTTCAAAATAAGAAATATCTTGAGCCCAAATCATTATCTACTAAGGTAGGTTCAATAATGGAAAAAGACAATGGTATTACCTCATTTAGTAAATAACACTATTTGACAGATTAATTAATGTTTACAGAAAATAAATTTATTCTTGTCTTTTCTCATTCTCACATAGGTAAATCAACATATTTTTGTTGGCCTT
This sequence comes from Echinops telfairi, assembly GCF_000313985.2. NCBI lineage: Eukaryota > Metazoa > Chordata > Mammalia > Afrosoricida > Tenrecidae > Echinops > Echinops telfairi. The sequence continues at coordinate 70,109,439 of NW_022111324.1, forward strand.
AACCAGCTCTCAGTCCAGTCATTTTTGTGTGTGTGTAAAGGTATTTCAATGCTGATACAGGTTTGCACCAACTTTTACATTCAAGGAAGCAAATTTTTCCAGGGGTGCAATTTAAAACAGGTCTTATTGAAGGCATGTTTTTGCTCTCAAATCACATCATCTACAAGGGGGTACCCCCCCAAAAAAAAACAAAAACGGAAGAAAGCTCCACTGGGCAGAGCTTTCATACCATCTGTTTTTCCCTCTACATGAGCATCAAGCCAACTCACTCTGAGTTAGTGCACTTAATGGCATCACCTCGGAAGCTTCTCTCTTGGTGAATTCTTTCAATGTACACAGGTGTTTTATCTGGCTAGACCAGAGGATGTACACTGGTACAGATAGGAACTGGAAACACAGGGAATCCTGGGCGGATGATCCCTTCAGGACCAGTGGTGTGAGTGGCGATACTGGGAGGGTAGAGGGAGGGTGGGTTGGAAAGGGGGAACTGATTACAAAGATATACATGTGACCTCCTTCCTGGAGGATAGACAACAGAAAAGTGGGTGAAGGGAGTCATCAGACAGTGTAAGATATGACAAAATAATAATTTATAAATTATCAAGGATTCATGAGGGAGGGGGTAGTGGGGAGGGAGGGGAAAAAATGAGGAGCTGATGCATGGGCTTAGGTGGAGAAAAAATGTTTTGAGACTGATGAGGGCAATGAATGTATAAATGTGCTTTACACAATTGATGTATGTATGGATTGTGATAAGAGTTGTATGAGCCCCTAATAAAACAATTAAAAAAACTTTCAAAAAAAAAAAAAAAGAAAAGAAAATGTTCTGAAATTGATTGTGGTGATGATTGCCCAAATCTCATGATTATGATAGAATTATTAAATTGTATGATGTATGAAATATATAACAATAAACCTATTTGTGGAAACAGGCTATTCTAGCCTCTTTTTCACCCATCCACTTTATTACACCTAAAATTGCTATATAAAAAAAGAGTTTTTAGAAAGAACTAAGTGGTCTAAAATTATTCTCCTTCTGATAAAAAAGTTAGACTTTCATGAAGTCCAGCAGCTAGAGACCTTTTCTTTGACCTTCTCTTCCTTAGTGTGTAGACATACTGTTTGCTGAAGCAAACCAAACAGCACAGTTTCCATTCAGAATTGTTAGTGACCCAAGTAGCTCCTGGTAACTTTTGAAGTTAGTAAAAAAACAACTACAATTTTTTATCATAAGGCACAGGCACCAACAATTTCAGAGGGTAAAAGGGAGCACACGAACATACAGAAAGAGTTAATTAAGTCTGAGACTGTACAAGTAATTAGTCCATCTGACCAGGAGTTAAGTGTGATTCAAATTCATTTTAAGGACTGAATTACCCCAGGAGACTTAGTTGGAAATAGTATGGCTTATGGGAAAACCCTTACTAATTTTGGAAAGCTCTTATCCAAGCATTATTTAAAAAAAAAAAAAAAAAGAATTCCCAGGCTGGTGCAAATGGTTAAGCACTTAGCTGCTAAGTGGAAGATTGGCAGTTGCCTCAGGGAGTGGCATGGCAGTCTGCTTCTGAAAGATCACAGTCAGGAAATCCAATGGAGCACAGTTTCACTTTGACCCCTATGGGGTCACCATGCACTGGTACCAACTAAATACCAACTGGTTTTGTGGTTCTCTTTTAATCTTCACAAGGATTTCATGCAGGGGGCCAGACTGGCACCATTCCTGTTGTCCGGTAACTCCAGGCTTCGTTGTGCCCCCTCGTTGCATTGCTGATGAAGGGCAGAGACAGGACTGGAGTACAAATCCTGCTGGGACACAATCACAAAGATGCACTGCCATGGAGTTTATTCCAACTCCGCAAAGGACTGATGTCTTTGTGAGAAAACAGGACTCCCCTTCTTAGCAAGAACATGAATATAAAATTGGTAAAACTTTGCTGATTCATTTTTGACATGTTACTTGGAAAGATAGGGAGTAGACAGATGCATACGCAGAATTTCCCACTTAAAAAAAATCTGTCTGGATTGGAACCAGCTGAGGAATTTAGCATTCGTCCTGTACAAGGGTGTGAAGAACTCAATGGAAGGCAAAAGAGGGAAAAGGAAGAGAGAGAGAGTACAAGAGAGAGTGATCTATTTTGGAGTGTCCTTTCCTGCTAGTTTTTTCCACTAGATTATAAAAACTAACTCGAGGTCGGATTTTTCAACAGGAAAACAGTCCCTTGGTTGATTTCTGACCTAATCTTCTGTCACTTAATTACATTTGATGAACACAGAGAGTACTGGAATTACATTTCTTGGATCAGAACTATAATCTATTTCTGGTCTTTCCACTGTGGCTCATTTGTTGGCTGTTGTTAGGTACCCTTCAAGTCAATCCAATCATAGTGAGTCTATGCACGACAGAATGCAATACCACTAGGACCTGTGCCATCCTCGCAATCGTTGGGATGCTTGAGCCCCCTGTTGTAGGCACTGTGTCAGTCCATCTTGTTGAGAGGCTTCCTCTTTTGCACTGAAGTTGTTCTCCAAGACCAAGCCCTCCTGTTTACATGTCCAAAGTGCATGAGATGAAGTGTCAGCATTCTCATTTCTAAGGAGAATTCTGGATACACGGTTAGAGTTGTTAGCTGCTGTTGACTTGTAGTTGTTTCAGATTCATAGAGAACCTATGCACAATCGAGAGAAACATCCTAATCACACATGCCCCTCACCATGGTGATGGTTGAGCCCGCTGTGGCAGAGACTCTGTCTCATCAAAGCTCTTCTCTTTTGGTTGACCATCTAAGTTCCAAGCACAATGGCCTTTCCAGCTCGGTCTCTCTTGATAGCATGTCCAAAGCCATGTGAAATAGTCTCATCATCCTTGATGCTAAGAGACATTGGGCTCACTTCTTCTAAAACCCATTTATTTGTTATTCTGGCAGTCCATGATATATTAAATATTATTCCATAGCACTTAATTCAAAGGCATTCATGCTTTTTTTGTCTTCCTTCTTTATTCGCCAGCTTCCACATGCATCTGAGAATATTGAAAATATCGTGGCCTGGGCAGGCACACTGTAATCCTTAAGGTCACATATTTGATTTTGTATACTTTAAAGTGGTCATTGGCAGCAGAATTACTCAATGAAATATCTCATTTGACTTCTTGAGTACTGCTTCCATAAGAATTTATTGTGATTCCACGTAAAATGAAATTCTTCACAACTTCAGTCCTCTTGGTTTTTCTTTGTTATTTGTCTGTTTGGTATGATTTCTATTTTCTTTATGTTCAGTTATGATTCATACTGAAGCATGTTTTTGATCTTTATCAGTGGCTGCTTCAAGTCCTCTTCATTTTTATTGAGCAAGGTTGTGTCCCCTGCACATTGCAGGTCGTTGTTGGATTTCCCTCCAATCCTGATGCCACATCATTCTTCATATAGTCTAGCTTTGTGGATTATTTGCTGAGCATATAGAATGAATGAGTATGGTAAAAGGATAGAACTCTGCCCAAACCTTTCCTGATTTGAAACTATTCAGTATCCCTTGAACAATTTTGTATTGGTCTACATACAGATTCTATATGAACACAAGTGTTCATGAGTGCTTTACAATGCTATCCATACTTTGTTATGCTCCACACAGTCGATTGTCCTTGCATAGTTAATAAAATTCAATAAGCACATTTCTGGTATCCTGTACTTTTAGCCAAGATCCATCTGATATCAGGAATGATATTCTTTATTCCACATCTTCATTTGAATCTGCCTTGAATTTCCAGCAGCTCCCTGTTGATGTACTTCTGCAACTGTTGTGTGTGTGTGTGTGGGGGGGGTGATACTGGTTGCACAGCGATTCACTGTTACAGACTGTTTAATCTTTTTTTTTTTCTTTTTTAACATTTTATTAGGGGCTCATACAACTGTTATCCCAATCCGTACACACATCAATTGTGTAAAGCGCATTTGTACATCGTTTCTCAAAACATTTTCTCTCCATTTAAACCCCCAACATTAGGTCCTCATTCCCCCCCCCCCCCGCTCCCCCCCAGATTGTTTAATCTTATCAGTTCTGCTGAGCAGCATGCTATGGCAATCTTCCTGTGGCTTGTCTCTTAGCAGGCAATTCACCACTTTTCGCTACCTCATTAATGTCAGAAATCCTGAGATGAGGTATTTGCCAAACTAGCTTAGAAGAGAGGGTTTTCAATAGAGATGCCTCTAAATTTCCTATAGATATACATGTACAGTACACTTTTCTATTCTGTCTACAAATGGGGTAGTCTATATTTAGTGCTTCTGAGCTGGCCCCCGACTTATGGCAAGCCCCTGTACAACAAAGCAAAATGTGGCCAGGTCTTGCACCAGCCCTGCCATCCACTGCAGATGAGGTCAGACTGTGTGACCCAAATAGTTTTCCCTGGCTTATATTAAGAAGTAGATCACCAGGTTTTTCTTCCTAGTCCATCCTAGGCTGGAAGTGCCACTGAACGTTATTCTGCATAATAACAAGACACATAAGCCTCCAATGAAAGATGGTGGTGGCTGTTCACGAGGGGACTAGAAGTGAATTCAAATCTCCTACACTGAACTCGAGGGTTCCCCCACTGAACCACCATTGCCTTCAAAGGTAACATAGTGCCCTTCAAGTGGAATACTCAATCATAAACGCTATTCCTGAAGAAGAAGAGAAAAGAAACACAGAAAACAAAAACTCCTGGACGTCCTGGATAAAAAATGTACCAAAGACAGCTGTAGTGAACCCCGCACCAAATTTCTTCATGACCTCCCTGGTTCTAGGATGAATGATAGTGTTTGTGGTCAAGGAGAAGTATGTGTAGGAAGGATAGGGTGTGGTTGAAAGGGAATGAAGAAAGAAAGAATTGGGGATATTTTTCCTCCACAATGATATTATTTCAGATTGGGAAACTACAAACACAAAAATCATGCCAATTGTCACAAGATGCCCATGTCTTGAAGTAAAGGGCATCCAGGTCAGTTAAGTCAATTAATGAGACCGTCCAGGTCCCACAACTGCACCCAATGTGGATGATGAATTATAACTAAGAATAGAACTAGGCCATCCTACTTTCTTGGCTGTAATTTTTATTGAAACAGATCTATAGGTCTCTTATCTGACAGCTTTTTAGATGGATTTGAACCTAATAAGCTAAGGGCTTAACTATTTTACCACCGAAGATCTTCGAAAATTTAAGTGTCAGTACAGGTAGACTAGAGAAACAAATCCAGGGAGACTCATATGTGTGTAAGAGAGAACTTTATATCAAAGAGCAATTGTGCATTAAAAAACATCCCAGTACAGTCCAGATCAAGTCCATAAATCCAATATTAAGCCATATATCTGATACCAGTCTAAAAATTCTTCTTTAGACTCATGCAACACATGCAATGATGCTAAATGCAGGAAGGTCACAGGCCAGTGGGTGGAAAGTCTAGTGGATTCAGGGGCAGTGTAAGCATCTCAGTGCTGGCAGGGGTCTCCAAATGAGGTCATCAAGCTGCCACCAGATTGACAGGCTAAACTCCACTCCTTCACTCTTTTTTTTTTTTAACATTTTTTACATTTTATTAGGGGCTCATACAACTGTTATCCCAATCCATACACACATCAATTGTGTAAAGCCCATTTGTACATCATTTCTCAAAACATTTTTTCTCCATTTAAACCCCTGACATTAGGTCCTCATTTTTCCCCTCCCTCCCCGCTCCCCCCTCCCGCATGAGCCCTTGATAGTTTATAAATGGGTATTTTGTCATATCTTGCCCTGTCCGACGTCTCCCTTCATCCACTTTTCGGTTGTCTGTCCCCCAGGGAGGAGGTCACACACAGTTCCATGTAATCGGTTCCCTCTTTCCTACCCATTCTCCCTTTACCCTCCCTGTTTTGCCACTCACACCACTGGTCCTATAGGGCTCATCCATCCTGGATTCCTTTTATTTTCAGTTCCTATCTGTACCAGTGTACCTCCCCTGGTCTAGCCAGTCTTGCAAGATAGAATTCGAGTCATGGTAGTGGGAGCAGGGAGGAAACCTTTAGGAACTAGAGGAAAGTTGTATTTCTCATCATTGTTACATTGCACCCTGGCTGGCTCATCTCCTCCCCGAGACCCCTCTGCAAGGGGATCTCCAGTGGCCTACTAATGGGCTTTGGATCTCCACTCCGCACTCCCCCCATCATTCACTATGGTAAGATTTTTTGTTCTGATGATGCCTTACACCTGATCCCTTTGACACCTCGTGGTTGCATAGGCTGGTGTGCTTCTTCCATGTGGGCTTTGTTGCTTCTGAGCTCGATGGCCGCTTGATTACCTTCAAGGCTTTAAGACCCCAGACGCTATACTTTTTGATAGCCGGGCACCATCAGCTTTCTTCACCACATTTGCTTATGCACCCATTTGTCTTCAGTGATCCGTTTGACACCCCGTGATCACACAGGTTGATATGTTGTTCCGTGTGGGCTTTGTTGCTTCTGAGCTAGATGGCCGCTTGTTTACCTTCAAGCTTTTAAGACCCCAGACGCTATATCTTTTGATAGCCGGGCACCATCAGCTTTCTTCACCACATTTGCTTATTCACCCGCTTTGTCTTCAGCGGTTGTGTCGGGAAGGTGAGCATCATAGAATGCCAATTTACTAGAAGAAAGTATTCTGTGTTGACCACTCCTTCACTCTTAAGAGTCTCAAATTGACACCAGATTATGTAACTACCAGAGAGATGAACAGTGATTTCTTTTTTCTTTTTCATATTGTTGACTTTAAAACAAAACCCCAAATCTTACATATAATGCAGTTACATAGTAAAGTTGTTCCTTTTGTTTGTTTGTTTTTCATCACATTGACATAGGTCAATGATGCAGTACTTCTTCCCCATTAAGGACACGGCACCCTCAGACGCATGCTAAATACTGGCTGCCCTTCAACAGGGCAGGTTCCTGCTGTAGCCCTGTGCCTCAGTCCTACATGCTCCCTCCTCCCAGTAGTGTGCTCTATAAACACTTCCCCCAGGAACCCTGTGGAGAACTCTCAGAAGGTGCTGACTCTTTTGGAGTGAGGTTAATCACCTTCTAAATTATGATGTTTTGAAGTTTGGGTTTTGTGTATCAGATTTCTTTTCACAAGGCAGAGGCATTGCTGTGGGGTGAAGATATGCATTAAGATATGTTTGGAGTTTTAATGAAAGGGTTTGGCATAAATGGTCACAGGGAAAGGATATTTAAGCCAGGAAATTTTTTTAAATACCCAAACTTTTGAAATTAGAAATGCCTGTAGAAATGCATTTGTTCATTTAAGTAGATTATTCGTGGAAATTCATCTTGGGGTATCTTGCACAGTGTCTCATACAGGGTGAATATAGCAGGGACTTGAACAATATTACAGTCTCAAATTCCTGCCGGATAAGAGAACACTTCCACCTTCTGTGGAAATCCTCGCTATTCATGGAATTTTCTGTTTCAGTTTCCTATAACCTATAGCATAACCTTCTTTCTGGGTTTAAATACGCGATATACATTTTTAAAGTCACAACTCTCTTTTTGTGTCTTCAGCAGCAGTATCCTCAAGAGGCTTTGGGCCCTCAGAGGTGAACTAAGACATTAATGACTGGATCTGCGCCATGTCTCTTTCGATGAGAAATTCACATCTAGAAATCATTAGGATCAAATAAGACCCAGACCTACTCCAGAATTCCCAAGCCACCTATAAGGTACTCTGACATTGGCTGGTATGACTGCCACCATTCTCCAGATGATAAAGCCGAGGGCTGTGGGAGGAAGAGGAAGATGGAAGGAGTTTGCCTGAGGACAGATAGCTCTGAAACCTACTATCCCCATTGTCCAGCGTGTCTGGATCCTGATGTTTTCCTGTGGGGGAAACCATAGGTCCTGCCTGCAGGTCTGCAGAATTGTTTTCCCTTTACTAGTCTGGCCTGAAGGGTCCCGCACAACCCCAGTGACCGCTGTGGATCTTGGCCAGATGTGGGCCCGGCACACCCTGCCTCCAGGCAGCATATAAACCAAAGTCCTTAGAGCCTTTTAGGCCCCAAAGACATAAATCTTCGATTTTCGATGAATTAGGGATTACTGCTAAATCGTGTGCTTTCTATTAATAGATCTTCATAAATGCTGCAGGTGCAGCTGGGGCGCCTCTTTGAAGTACTGTTTAATCACCCTCTCTCCAAATCCTCATAATCCAACCCTCATAAAAAACCCCGGGGATTATTGATTGAGGGGGCCTCAGGGACCCCTAAAGGCACTGCGCCTCAGACACCGGCCTGCCCTGGAGGTGCGGCTGTAGGCTGAGTGAGGAATGCTTGCCAGGTGCGGCTGGTCCGCCCATCTAGCCACACCAATTTCAAGGGCAGAACAGGAGGCAGAGCCAAGCCCAGAGAAGCTCAAGGAGGATCAGGCCAGGGGCCACCTGCTTATTGCCTCTTAACTTTTCAACCTCAAAGCCTGTGGAATTTTTTCCTATTAAATGTCTTTTTAGAACAATAGTCTTTGGACCTACAGTTTGCGACACACTATCTTTTTTAGTTGGATTCTGTGATTGCAATTAATTGTTTCAGTCAAGACCTTCTGAGCTACACTGGGTCTGTGCATGCACTGGCTGTCCCTATAATGACTTTTTTAAAAAAAATCAATTTATTGGGGCTCATACAATTCATCACAATACATAGATCAATTGTGTAAAGCACATCTATACATTTGTTGCCCTCATTATTCCCAAA
>NW_022111324.1:70119070-70129195 GCF_000313985.2 Echinops telfairi
GAGCTAGATTGCTGCTTGTTTGCCTACAAGCCTTTAAGACCCCAGATGCTATATCTTTTGATAGCCGGGCACCATCAGCTTTCTTCACCACATTTTCCTATGTACATATCTGTCTTCAGCGATCATGTCGGGAAGGTAGATAACATGAAATACTATGTGCTGACCGAAGAATGAACAAATTTGTGTTGGAATAACACAGCCAGAATGATCCCTCGAAGGACGGACGGTGGGACTTCATCACACTTATTTTTAACCATCAATGGCAGGGACCGTCCCTGAAGAAAGCCTGGAGGTTCTGTGGAAAGAGGAGGACGCTCAATGAGATGGATTGACATGGTGGCTATCACAATGCGCTCAACGAGGGTAGTGATAGTGATCATGGTACAGGACCAGGAAGAGTCAAATGACTCAAGGGCACCCAGCAGCCAACACCTCTGAAGGTCTTTCTTCTATTCCATGAAACTCTTCTAATCGCTCAAGATGCTGCTTAAATGTCACCTCCCCTATGGAGCCTTTAGACTTCTTAGGAAAAATCATTGAATTCTCCCCAGTTTTCCATAAAGCCTATCTATGATTCTATTTTAGCATTGTGTATATGAGGGTATATTAGAGTTAGCATGGAGTCTCTGAGTGGTGCAAACAGGCAACATATTTAGCTACTGACAGAAAAATTGGAAGTTTGAGTCCAGCGAAAGGTACCTGAGAAAAAATATCTCAAAAACTCTATGGAGCACAGTTTAACACTCATGGAGCCCAGTCACCATGAGTCAGAGTTAACTAAATGGCTATACATATTAGTATATTCGTGGGTTACACACTGAGCTCCTAACTGAAAGGTCAGTGGTTCTAACCTACCAGTAGCTCCTTGGTGGAAAGATGAGGCTGTTTACTGCTGTAAAGATATAAAAGACTTGGAAAACCAAAGGGGGATCCCTATTCCATCCTATAGGATCACTAGAATGCAGACTCGATTAGATGGAAGTGAGTTTGTTTTGGTTTTATGTTTATTTATTTTAATATGTATGATCCCTTATCTCCTGGGTTCCAGGTACTGGGGAACATGCTAAAGATACGAAGATGAATAAGACAGGTTGCTTGATTTTGAGGAAATTGAAGAGACATGGAAGAAAAATATGGAAAATAGCTCTGAGGTCATAAGGAGGAAGTTCTAGTCTCTACAGCCAGCCCTCAATGTGCTGTGGGAAAGCAAAAATGTCCCAGTGAGTGCCTGGTACTCAGCAAGTGCTCAATAAATCTTAATTAAATTATTGGTACAGTTGAAAGATTAAAGTATCTCCGATCTTTGTTCAAGTTATGCTTCTCAGAGGACGTGTAACCTCAAATCCGAACACTGTCATTTTGACTTTTAAATGAATCGGGCACAGGAATGCTGAGTTTGTTCTACCCTAGTACCTGAAACAAATGACAACTTTAAGGGAAATCAATGTGCACATTCTGAAGACGTGAATAAAAGTAATGTCGCACTGTAAATGCTGCCATCTTCATGATGCGGGGCAGCTACATCTACTAAAGTAACTCTCTGCAGGGAGCACTACTGACTTGGCTACAAGATCCAGAGAACTAAAAGCATGATCACTGTTTAAAATCCAAATTTGTTGTTAGCCATTCTGACCCATGGCCATTCCAACTCGTGCCATCACCATGTCTGCCGAAGTGAAAGCAGCCCTTCCAGGGTTTCCGGTGCTGATTTTTCAGAAGTATATCACCAGGCCTTTCTTCTCAGGCCCCTCTGGACAGATTCAAACCTTGAAACTTTTGATTAGTAGCCGAGAGTGTTAATCATTTGTATCACTGAGACACTTTTTGAATGATATTCACTTGCTGCCATCGCGTCAATTCTGACCCATGACAACCTGATAGGCAGGGTAGAACTGGGTGGGTTCAAACTGCTGACCTCTGGTTGCTCGTGTGTTTGCATGAGGATGATGGCTCCAGAAATTTGAGATCGCTACAAAATATTTTTTAAGTGTAGTTGGTCAATTAAATTCTGTGGAGAAGAGAATCGTCGCTGAACAAAGATACATCTTCTCTCTATATAAAAAATTTCCCTATAAATAATTTTTCCAACAGCTTTTCATGGGCTGATAGAAAGAACTCTTATCTGACCCTGGCTGACTCAGAATCAGCCAGATAATGTAGCTATTGTAGGTGCATGTTGAGAACTGCTTTCCTGTTCATAGTTCTTCTCATCACCTTGATATAATAATTGTGGTCAGAAATGAGCAATAGCCTGTCAGTGAGAGTTGGAGAGTAGATAAATCTATCATTGGTTTGAGCAGCTTTGCACCACACCATAGTGCTAAAAATCGCAAAATTAATCAACTGGCAAGAAACAGCCTTGGAGGTGAATGAATGGAAGAAGTTGTGACTAGAGAAGAATGCGTTTGACAGGGCTCTATTTATCATTGCACCTTCAGTGCTTTGTGGGCCTATAAAAATATGGAGGTGTGTGATAGAGTGGAAGGTGCAAGGAAAGGAGGCAATGGCTTCCAAGGGAAGGAGCAATGCTTTGCTTCTGATAATAATATCTACTCAAATGAATCCGCATTTGGCAAAATGCTTGACTCTCCTCCCCACATGGAATGGTATTAATTCAATGAGGTAATATAAGATGAGAAATAAAACCCTTTTTAGCCTAGAAAGAGTGTTCCTGCAGACAGAGGGGGGAGGGGAAGCCCTTTTGATGAGTTCAGAGAGTCCTTCATGTCTGATTCAGTCAAAACTGGGTTCGGCCTGCATAATTCATTAGCCCCAAAGGTACTTGGCCCGTGGGGGTAAAGCTGAGAAGCCAGGCAATCATGGCTGACCAGCTGTGAGGTGGAGCGGCTCAACCTGGCTCATGTCTGGAAAACCTTCACTTTTCCACACATTGTTCACATGACAATATATCCTCTGGTTTTTGTTAAACTTTGCTCCGATTGTAGAACAAATTGTTCTCAGTAGTCGCCAACAAGTCAGCTATGATTCATGGCAGTCTTATGAACAACAGAGCATAATGCTGCCTAGTCTCATGCCATCTTCATCATTTTTGTCAATTTTTTGAGTCAATTTTTGCTGCTGTTGTGTCATGCCTTCCAAGCTAGGGGTGTCATCTTCCAGCATTATATCGGAAAATAATCTGTTATGATTCATAGGGATTTGTTTAATTGATTTTTCTAAATAGATTATCTGGGCATTTCTTCATAGTCTATCTTAATCTGGAAGTGCCTCTGAAGGCTGTTCACCATCAATAACTCTGATTGCCATCAGTATTTGAGATGTCAGTGTGTAGTTTCTAGTATCCGGCCTACCACAGTACAACAAACTGGTGGCTGGGTGGTATAATGTAAAACCAGGAAGAAGGGAAAATACCCACAGTTCTTTTTAGTTCTGAACTTGAATGCTAAACTGATCCCACCCCATCCACATGGCTGGAAGGGTCTGGAAGCACAAGGGACATACTAACTTTTCCCTGTAAACCCTTGCTCTCCAAGTTGACATTACAGGCCAGACATGCTGCACCTTGTCCCTCAATAATGCCCATATTTTATTCACATTAATTTGCTGAGTTGTCTGTAGCCCAAAAATGAATGAAGAGAACACCTGTAAGAATTGCTGTCATCTGACCGATGGGTTTTTCAATTACTATAAGTCTTTGCTGGACTTGTTAGTTGACATGGAGTTGGTTCTGAGACATGGTGACCCTATGTTTAACATAACAAAACACCACCTGGTCCTGTACCATCATCACTAGTGTTTCTATGTTTGAGCCCATTGTGGCAGCCACTGTGTAGATCCATCTTGTCAAGGGTCTTCCTTTGTTTGCTGCTCCTCTGCTTTGCTGTACTGAAGGCTGCAACCCTTGACCTTCATCAGTAACTGCTCAAGACTTCACAATGGATTTCAACTCAAGGTAAATTTTTGTAAATAGATTATCTAGGCATTTCTTCATAGTCTATCTTAATCTAGAAGACCAAAATCCTCACAACTGGGCCAATAGTTAACATCATGATTAATGGAGAAAAGATTGAAGTTAGGATTTTGTCTTGCTTGGATCTGCAATCAATGCTCATAAGAACAATAGTGAAGAAATGAAATTTCATTGGATCTGCTGCACAAGACTTCTTTAAAGCGTTGAAAATCAAGGCTGTTACTTTGAGGACTAAGGGGTGCCTAACCCAAGCCATGGTATTTTCAAATGTCTCATATGCATGTGAAAGTTGGACCATGAGTAAGAAAGACTGAAGAAGAATCAATAGGTTTGGATCAGAGTGCTGGCAAAAAAGCACCATGGACTGACAAAAGAACAAGCAAATCTCTCTTGCAAGAAGTATAACCAGAATGTTCCTTAGAGGCAAGGGTGTTGTGGTAGTTACATAATCTGGTGTCAATTTGGGACTTGAGAGGATTAAGAGTGAAGGAATGGAGTCCAGTCTGTCAATCAGGTCATAGTCAATGAGGCCTCTGTGTGGGCATGGCTTTCTCCTGAGAATTCTGGGAACTCCTGTATTTTCCTCCTTAGAGGTGGGAGACAGTTCTCTCTCTCTGCTCACTCCCTTGGAAATTCTCTACTGACAAGGCTGACTCCCTGTGAGACATCTCTTAGGAGAAGCCGCATGGAACTACCCTGATGCAGCCAGAACCCTGGATTTGGAGAAGCCACGTAGAGACCCCTGCTAGCGCTGAGATGCTTATAATGCCACTGTATATACAGGATTTCTCACCCACTGGCCTGTGATCTTCCTGCCTTTGGCATAATTTCATTAATTTCCTGAGCCAGAAGAGGACTTTATAAATTGGTGTCAGACATATGGGCTAATATTGGATTATGGACTTTATCTGGACTGGGCTGGGATGTTTTCTCAATATTCAACTGCTCTTGTATATAAACTTATTTCTTATACACACAAGCATGTTTATGAATTTGTGTCTCTAGTCTACCCAGACTGACACAGGTAGCAAGACTTAATCTCTTGCTCTTTGGACATGTTATATCAGGAAGGATCAGTCCTTGGAGAGGTATACCATGCTTGGTAAAGTAGAGGAGCAATGAAAAACAGGAAGGCCCTTAACAAGATGGATTGGCACAGTGGGCTCCAACATAAGACCAATGGTGAGGACGGCACAGGACCTGGTAGTGTTTTGCTCAGTTGTACTTAAGATTGTTATGGGTAAGAAACAACTGGATGTCACTTAGCAACAACAAAAACTTCTTTACCAAACATAATGTCCTTTAACAAGGACTGATCTCTCCTGACAATATGTACAATATATGAAGTTTCCACCAATCATGCTGCTAAAGAGCCTTTTGGCTGTGCTTCTTCCAAGACATCTGTTTGTTCTTTTGGCAGTCAAGGCTACTTCGATATCAGGGATAATATAATAGACAGTTGACCCTTAAAACCATGGCTTTTAACTGTGAAAACCCACTTGTATATAGATTAAGAAAAATGAAGGAATAATGGAAAGAAGATAATGAGAGAGAGAGGAAGAAGGGGAGAGATGAGAAAGAGAGAGAGAGAGAGGGAGAAGAACAAGAACAAGAAGAAGAGGAGGAGAAGGAAGAAGGGGAGGAAGAGGTGGGAGAACTCCACGTGAAGTTAATCATCTTGGCTTGAGTACTTTCTCCAGTAAATTTCAAATCACAATAAAACATGATTTCTTCCAGTTCTCACATACTTTTCATCACATTTAAGTGTAAAACCTTAAAGCATGAATCACATCAAGGGACCCAAAGTTCCACAAGTGATACTGGAAGTCTGTGGTGTATAGCGTAGGTTGAAGTCAGCAGTTGCAGTTGTCTGACATTGCAAAGTCGATGAATGTATAAGGACAACTTGAGGCTTTCTTCTGGTTCCTTTGCTCTCTTTGATCACTCTATCTCTTATCCATTTTATTTAGCCAAAGAAATTTACTTCAGACTCACCCATTCTGCTTTCCATTTCATTTGTTATATAACTGTGCTCTTTTACCATGTTGTCTAATTTTCTTACTTTATTATTTACCTTCTGCAATTCTAAGTGGTGTCTGATTGATAGTTTGCCTAGTTTTTCCCACTATTGTCTTGAATATTTCATCCATAAGTTGAAAGTACTTGTATATATTATATATACAATACTGTATATATAATAATGTATATATTGCATAATATGTTTATATTATAATTTATATATAGTATAAATATTAAAATATATTTATACATGATATAATATAATGCATTATATATAATTTTATATCTATAGTGCTAGGGCTTTTCTTCAGAATATTCCTATGGAACTGAATTTTGTTCAATTGTTTGTTCTTATTTCTCTCTCTCTCTCTCTTTCTCTTCTTGTGTGTGTGTGTGTGTGTGTGTGTATACTGTGGCACCAAAATGCCCCTGTCCATATTGGATGGGTTGTTGAGTCATGTGGCCTTATTTGACTCTGTCAGGTGGTCATGCAAAGGAATAATAGAAACCACAAAATGATAGGAGTTAGGAAGGAGAAAAGAGAGGAAAGAAAAAAAGATGAAGGAGATGTAGATTTTATTATTGAAATAAAAAGAGAGAGAAAATTTGAATTTGAGAAGGAGAAAGAATGCAGAAAGCTATTAATTAGAGGAAAAAGTAAAACGAGCATTTTGGGTTACATTTTTTCTTGGTCCAGGAGTTTTGTAGCTATAGTCAGGAAGAGCTGACAACTGCAGTGAAAAGGTCCTGGCATGAAGTGCACGTGTGAGGCAGTCATGGCACAGGGGGCTATCTTGGGCTCTGGTCTTTGGCTCTGGTTGGGGAGTTTGAGAAAAGACCTGGAAACTGGCCTTGTGAAAGCTTGCTCCCCAGTCTGGTTGCTGGAACCTTGAGAGGGTCGTAGATGCCTGGATGCTGGAGCAACAGAGGCATATCCTCAAGCTGCATCATTGGTGCCAGAGTGGACCCCAGGAGGGTGGTTTGCTGGGCGTTGGGGCCACAGGGAAAGTACTGGGAGAATTGCAGAAGAATCAGTTCTCTCTCCCCTCTCACTACGCTGTCCTTAAGCCTTTGAGAGGTAGCAGTTTTGATTCACTGAACTTCAAAGTTGTTCTGGGAGACCTAAGGCTGTCCTATCCAATTTTCTCTTGGGTATTGTGAAGAGCTGTATCTGTGCTTCCTTTCAGTTGGTCACATTGCTCTAGAAATCCAAAGTAACCTATTAATTTCCCTAATAAACCAAGCCAAACTCACTGACATGGAGTCAATGCTGACCTTCTGGGGGTTTCTGAGACTCTAGCCATTTATGGGGTAGAAAGCCTAGCTTTTCTCCTGTTGAGCTGTTGGTGATTTCAAATTGACAACCATGGGAATCATAGCCCAACGCAGAAGAACGACACTTAACTGTGAGTCTTGTCTGTAAGATCTGTATGACCATTGCAAATGAATGGTCAAATTCAGCATAAATATAGAGTGGTATGGGAGGAATGGTTGGTGTTGGAACAGATCAAGAAGGGTGGAGGTTGAATAGCTGATTCCTGGCTCGTGACAATCCCCATAATGACGTGGATTGAGTGAAACTTGGGGGAGGAAAGCCTCTGGGTTCTTCATTTCCTGATGGCACATGACTAAAAATTAAGCGACAGTTGCAAACAACAGCTAATAATTGGAACTTGGCATGTAGGAAATATGAATCTAGGAAAATTATTATAAGCATCAGAAATAAAATGGAACACATAAATATCAATATTCTAGGCATTAGTGAGCTGACATGAACTGGTGTTGGCCATTTTGAACCAGAAAAATCACGTCGTTTTCTATGCTGGGAATGATAGGTCCAAGAGGAGTGGAATCAAATTCGTCTTCAAAAGGAAATTTCAAGATCTATCTTGAAGTACAGTACTTCCTGTAATAATATAATCTCTATCTGCATAGCAGTATATCTAGTCAATACAACTATTATTCAAATGTACACTAACCACTAAAGCCAGTGATACAGAAAATGAAGAATTCGACCAATGTCTTCAGTCTGAAATTTAGCAAACATACAGTTAAGGTGCATTGATGATTATTGATGCCTGGGAGATGAAAATTGTAAACAAAGAGGAAGGAACAGAAGTTGGGGAAATATAGTCTTGGTGATAGGAAAATAAGCTGGAGATGACATTAGAAGTTTGCAATACCAATGACTTGTTCATAGTCAATACCCTTCTTTTTTCAACAACACAAACAGTAACTATACATGTGGACTTCTTCAGATAGAATACACAGAAAGCCCACACCTATGGGAAGAGATGATAGAGAAGCTAACTATCAGCAGCTAAAACTATGTAAGGGCTGACTCTTGAAAAGACTACATAATGCTCATATGCAAGTTCAGTTTGAAACTGAAGAAAATTAAAACAAGCCCACAAGGACCAAAGTGCAATTTTGTGTATTTCCCACCTGAATTTTGAGAATATCTCAAAAACATTTAATACATTGAACACTGATGGCAGACAACCTGATGAGCTGTGGTAGGGCATCAAGAACATCTTTCAGGAAAAGAGCAAAAGGTCATTTACAAAACAGGAAAGAAAGGATTAAGTTGGATGTTAGCGGAGACTCTGACATGTGCTCTTAATTGTAGAGTGAGGCAAATGAAAGAAATGATGAATTCAAAGAAGTGAACAGAAAATATCAAAGGGCAGCTTGAGAAGACAAAGTAAAATATTACAATGAAATGCGTAGAGGCCCAGAGTTAGAAAATAAAAAAGGAAGAACACACTAACATAAATAAAAAGAACCAAAGAAAATCAAAACTCAAGTTGCAATTTTGAAACATTCAATGGGTAAAGCATCAAGAGAAGATGAAGAGAATACAAAGCATCACTCCACCAAAAGCAAACAAACAAACAAACTAGTGGACTCTCAACCATTCAAGAGGTAGCATATAATCCAGAATCAATGCTCCTGCAGGAAGAAGTCAAAGCTGCATTGAAGGCAATGGCAAACAAGTAAATTCCAGGCATTGATGGAACACGGATTGAAATGTTTCTCCAAGCTGATGAACCACTGGAAGCACTTACTTGCTTATGCCAATTCCAGCTGACTGGAAGAGATCCATACTTATACCCATTCAAAAAAAAAGGGGCCCCAAAAGAATGTGTAAACTATAGAACAATATCACTGATAAAACATGCAAGCAAAATCTTGCTGAAGTCATCCAGCAGTGGTTGTAGCAGTATATTGACAGGGAGCTGCCAGTTGATTTGGTTGCATTCTGAAGAGGAGGTGTGAGAACAAAGGGATAGCATTGCTGACATCTAATGACTATTCCATGAAAGCAGAGAATACCAGAAAGAAGTTTCCTTGTATTTTATTGACTATGTAGAGGCATTTGACTTTATGGCTCATAAAAATAGGAAGAGCCTCGATAGGAGTGCAAATTCCAGAACACTTCATTGTGCTCTTGCAGAATTTGTACAAGAGGTAGTTGGGTGAACAGAACAAAAGACTATTGCATGGTTTAAAATCAGGAAAGGTGTGTGTGAGGATTTTCTCCTCTCATCACACTTATTCAGTCTGAATACTGAGCAAATCATCAGTGAAGCTGGACTATTTGAAGAAGCATGTGGCATCAGGAACGGAGTGGGGCTGATTAACAACCTGCACTATGGAGATGACACAACCTGGCTCGCTGAAAGGGAGCATGACTTGAAACACTTGCTGACAAAGATCAATCTTGGATCACAACTCAATGTAAAGAAGACCAAAATCCACACAACTGGACCAATAGGTAACATCATGATACATGGATAAAATATTGACTGAAGTTGCCAAGGATTTTGTCTTGTTTGGATCCCAAAAATCAATGCTCACAAATGCAGCAGTCAAGAGATCAAATGATGCACTGAGTGGGTCCATTTGCCCACACAATATATCTTTAAAGAACTTTTTTATTGTTTTAAAGTTTATTTAAAAGAGAAGGGTGTTGGAGATGAATATCTCTTGTTGTTATAAATATTTTAATGTTATTTGACATTTTAGCACACAGGGGACCATAAAAAGTTGATTGTAGTGATGATTGCACAACTCTTCTTTTTTTTTTTTTCAGGGTTTCTGAGACTGTAAATCTTTTTTTTTTGTTTTGTTTTTTTTTCCAAGTGTTTAAAATACATAGTTGGTTAACAGGT